>NC_087154.1:32552026-32574526 GCF_035594125.1 Scylla paramamosain
CAGCACCTGAACTAATCCTTAACATTGCTTTACATTACAGTTCGTTACCACCTGTGGCGGGGATGCAGCACCAGCAGCAGCAGCAGCAGCAGCAGCAGCAGGAGCGACTGTGTGAGGTCAGTGTTCCCAATCCCTTCCCTGGACGCGGTAATGAGCGAAAAACTTTGCCCTGTCATGAATCCTGGAAGGGCATTGACTTATTTCAATTTTTTTCTTTTAAGTATTTTTTTTTACTTATTTTTTTTACATGTAAGCGGCTTATTTACCACACACACACACACACACACACACACACACACACACACACACACACACACACACACACACACACACACACACACACACACACACACACACACACACACACACACACACACACACACACACACACACACACACACAGACGTATAAACAAATCAGTAATAATTTGTACGTTTTGGCTTACGTATTTCATTTAATCATTTCTCTTAACTCTCAGTGCTATTTTGTGTTGCATGATTCTTTGATTAGTTTTGATATTTATTTTTCTTGTGCCTTGTTGCATATTTATTCTTTCTACTTTTATGCATTCTTATCTTCACTCAACTTATATCTTATCTGTTCTTGAACATGTATTGCCACGCTTCGCTTTATCTCTGACATTCTGCATAAAAAAAAGAAAGTTGATATTTACCAGAGCATAATTTTTTAAACCTCCCAGGCTGTAACATGAACCCTTGTATGTATATATCACCACGAATCAGTTATCTAACTACCTTATCACCTCATTACCCTCCCCTCTTATCCTCACCCACATTTACATCACCTGATTATCACCAAAGCTGCACGGAAGCTTCTCATCACTGCACTTTGCACAACCAGACCTGAGCGTGTCATAAACTGCAAGACTCACCCGACTAGTATTGTCCAAATGACGTGTTAACACCCACGCCGCATCGATTCCGTGTCTGCGAGGCAGCCATTATGCGATTTAGCGACAGATGGTAAATGCAGTATATCTCTCCTGGTGCGCCGCGTGACACCTCTCATGGCGTGCTCATTGATTGCGCGGGGCGGGTTGTGTTGCGCAGAGTGCTGGGCGGGATGTTCACTGGGGTATATTTTGCTCCGGAAAGGATATGCCCGGGGATGGTAAAGTTAGTGATAGGATGTTGTGATTGGGATGGAGTTAGGGAGGAGATAGAAAGGTTGTGTGTAGTGTGCTTGGAGGTGGAGGGAAGGAAGGGTCTTAGAGTCGTTTTTAGGGGTGTGATGGATCTGTAGGAGGTAGTGGAGGAAAAGGAGGGATGTTAGAAGTGAGGGGTCATAGTTAGGATCGTTTTTAGGGGCGTGGTGGGTTTGGGTGTGTGATGCGTTTCCCTCTAAAGATTTTGATTTGTTTGCTTCATTGTACAGGCTATCTCTTATTTATATATGTATTATTCTTATTATAATACTTTTTTGCTATAGTTTTGGTATTTTTAACCAAGAGGACTTAAATGAAAGCAAGAGTTATTCCTCTACCACACATTCCTTGGCCTTTCGCTCATGACCGGTATGTTCTCACGGAAGAAATCATTCCTCTCGACACGTGAGAGTAAAAGAAAAAAAAATGTTAATTAAAGAAAGGATGAAACACAAATATGCATATCACTGCACGAAGCCACCTCACTTAAATCAATCCTGGACAATACATTTCTTATTGCACGCTGATTTGCAATACAACACTTTCCAAAGCTCGTACACCTTTTCCACCGTAACCTTTGCGTCAGTTGTCAGTCTCACGCCCTGCAGGAAACCCCCAGCCCACCCTCCCCTAAATGACAGGCCCTTCATCCGTCTAATGCTCAATCTATTCTTAATTTGGAATGTATTTCTATCCGCCTCTTGATCTTTTCTTTCCAGCGAGGTCATTTTAAATTCAGCAGCGGGTAACCTTTCCGACATCAAGAAGATTGGCACTAAGTTGATTAATTCAACAATGAACTCCAATCTAAATGCAAAACCAGCCAATCCCACCGTCGAAGGACTGAGACGGATTCATCACCAAGAACGAGGCGCACAAATTGCTTCACTGTTTTCTTGTCTGCCGAGTTTTGCCGCGAAGCGAGTGACATGTTGCTATTTTGCCGTAGAGAGAGAGAGAGAGAGAGAGAGAGAGAATCTATTCATCTTTACAAAATTTAAAGTCCCATATCACGTTTTTTTTTTTCCACTTCTTGAGGAGAATCGAACGTCTCACAGCGGGAAAACTTTTTTTTTTTTTTCCTTATGGATACGATGTGATTTATCATTTTTCCACACTGTCTTTTTTATGTCCATTTGTACCCTGGTTTCCAAGTTTTCCGCACACACACACACACACACACACACACACACACACACACACACACACAACACATCCATTCCATTTATTCCTCCCACGCCAGCCAGTCACATTTACCTCACCGCTCACCCTCTCCCTCCTCTCTCGCACACCACATCACGCCACACTGTACCACACTGTACCGCACCACACCACATCACACCACACCACTCCACCACACGCTCCTTCAACCAAACCCGCTACACACGCACGTCGTTCCTAGTTCCCAGTCGTTTTCTACCCCACGTTCTGGACTCGCCCCGTGACTCAACACAAGCTGCAAACGCTCCCTAAACCCTAAAACCCCCTGCTCTTCCCCACAACACTCCCCACTCTCTCCATCCCTCCGGCCCAGTCCCGGTGCTCTCTTCCCTCCCCGCCTCGGTATAAATCCTGACTAACAACATGAATTTTGCGTCGGTAAAATTCATCGGTCGCTTGCCACTTGTCTGTAATTACCTGTTCCAATTATAGTCACCAGGGTCAGTGATAAAGGATGTTCAACTCTCTTCTATAATCTGTGCGGATTTGGAGTTGGCGTTACACACAAGCTTATTATATAGAGTTGCTGTTTATTATTAGATGTTTGTGACGTATACTTAACCTATTTTAGAGATGATACGTCTCACTCAAATGATTTTTTTTTCTATATCTTCAAACCAGTCTGTTGATTCGGTACACGAGAGATGAGGTCACTGAGATGATTACAGCTTGATTTATTCCTGTGGGTTGAGTATTTGCATTTTTATTTATTTATTTATTTATTTATTTATTTATTTATTTTAGTATTATGCCAGTGTGGATTTGCTGTATTCTGAGTTATATTTAGGAAAAGTTCCATGTTTTCAGCAAAGCTCCTCTCTTCAGTGCGCCTCCCCGCACACTCGAGGCCCGGAATGGTTTGCCCGGAACGGCAGATACGCGTGAAAGGTATTCGCGTTCCCTGCCTTGGGTTCGCGGACCACTCACCTTCTTGAAGAGGCAGGTGAAGCAATGAGACTTTTGTTGGCGAGTTGGCTCAAAGCAAAGCTCAAATTGACCAGACGAGGTCAAGAGAGGTGCTTCTGGATCAGGCGAGCGGGCTGAGTAGCACAAGAGCAGGAGGCACTTGAACGCATTAAGGGTCTGCACTCGAGACGTTCCCCGCCATTACACTAAATGACGCAAGCTGTGTTTATGCTAATGAGGTCAGGATGCAATTATCATTGGAAACAAGGCAGTCAAATCGTTCTCAGTGGGGCGCTACGGGAGCTGCGTCACGCCTCCAGGTTGCAGCAGAGGCCACAGGGAAGTAGGTGATGTGCGCTGCCTTAAGGAGATGTAAGGAGATCAGCTCAGTGTGGCTCAGACCTGCCTAGTGCACTGCGTCCCCAGTCACCTCTTTTGTGGTTCTTCCTTCCTTTCCCTCTTGTCCTGCTTCTGCTCTTCCCTTTCCTTCTCCTCCCCTTCCCTCCTGCTGCTGTTTTTCCTTCCTTCTTCCCATCTGTCGGTTTCCCGCCGTCCTCCTGTTCCCTGCATCACTGCTGAGGTGCACCACTGTTTATTTTCGTCTCACTCAAGCTCCATCACGTCCTTTTTATCACTATTTTCCTATTTGTGGACTTCAATTTGAATGTGCTTAATGCTTTGGATTAAAGGTAAATCCTTACAATACCGAGAAAAAAAAAAAGATAATAACGGTCTCGTCTTCATAACTTAATGATAATCCAAACGAAAGAATAAAGCTTAAGGAAAATAAGAAAAAGAGAGCAGATGTCAGCCAATGTTATCTGAGTGAGTGTCTTTGCTCATCTGCCGGACATGAACATAAGGGCCGCCAGGTGCTGTGGTTACACCTGAGTACAGGATGATAATGACAGCAGGTGGGCTGGCCGGGACGGAGGCAGGTTCTTGAACAGTCCTGGGATGCTGTTAAGGGATGTCGCTGCCTCGTCCCAAGAAACAGTGACTGCCGCCTTCCCTCGCAGTGACAGTGTGCACGCTGGCCGGTGTAGGGCTGTTGCAACACGTTCAAAATACGTCTCGAATTTCCTGCTGAATCGAGTTTTTCTGTTCACATTTTTCCTTCCCATTTAAACCGGAGTCCCGACCCTTCATCTCTATCACAATATACCTGTTACTCTCCTCCTCCCCCTTTCCTCTTCTCTCTGCCGCCCTTCATCGATCTATGGACTCCTCTTTCACAAATGTGCTCCATACCCTTTACCTATCCGTCGCCTCCCTCTCCATTCATCTGCTCCATTTTCCTCAACCCAGTCAGTAATTTCGTCTCTTTCCATCCATTTTACAATTCTCCACCTTTTCCTCCACACCACTTTCCCGCTCTGTCTCTCTTTTCTCTGTTCCATTTCCTGTCCCCGAAAGATAAAGAAAAAGAAAAAAAAACAGCAGAGTGGGCGTCACCTGCCAGCCACCTGCAGGTTGTATCTTTCTTTCAAGGGATGACCTTTGGCAGCGCGTTAATGTGTGGCAGGTGAAGGGAAGGTTTTGTCCTCGCTGTTCATGGGGTTCCCGCCGCAGCCTCCCCGCTCCGGGTTGTCGTCTGTCTCTTGCTGTGATTGATGGCGTGTCTACGTGTGCTCGTGCATCATCTTCATCGGAATAAATATATAAGTTAATATAAATCTAAGCAAATGAATAAATAAATATATAGAAAATACAACACATATCGTGAATTTCGTGTTCCACAACGGTTGACTGATCATCTCAATGCCCCTCTTTCTCTCAAACGGAAATTTAATTATTCAGAAGCGTTTTGGCTCCTGGTTTATGGCGTGACCAGAAGCGCGTCGGGCGGTACCCGAGTGACCAGCGAGGAGGGGAGAGGAAGGGAGGACGTGGGGCGCGGTGCGTGACGGGGCATAAGCTGGAACCGTGTGGGGAAAATGTGCAAGGCTGAAGCGGGGCTTTGGGATGAACGCTGCAAACACTGAGCGCCTGAACCCTGCGCGCCCGTGCACCGCCACCCTTACGCCTGTGTGTGTTAGGGAAGGGAGACAAAAAATCCCCCGCTCCACTCATTTACTAAATGGCAATCTAACCGTCGGTTATCCTTTTTCTTTCCTGTGGAGTCGCGTCACACCAGAGGCCGCAGCCGCCCCGGAAATGTTCCTCGCGACGCACAGCAGTCATCACCAAGTACATGTAAGTACTCCAGTACAGCGCTGCTCGGTGTTCGTTCACTACACTTATGAACACTAAAACCTTGTGTCGGTTCAGCGAATCAAGTTTTGTCATACCATCCCTCGAGCCACAGCAGGACCAGCTGGTGTGGTGTGGTGCGGCAGGGTGCAGCAAAATTCATATTATACTGAACACTAAAATCAATATCAAAGTGTTGAAATAAAAGCACACGAATATGATTGCTTGGATACATGAAACACGAAGTCTGGCAGATCCTTCCCGCAGCACCTGTGTTTCAGTTTGTCATTTGTTTTCCTTAAAATCGTTCATAGTTTTCAACGTTCTCAAAGTTTCGTTACTGTATGATATGAGTTGAGATTTTCTTCAATAACAAAGTCTTTAATGATATTTTGTCCGAGAGACAGCTTTCCTTTCATCAGGGAATCCCTATTTTATAATTGTTTACTAATGAGCGATCTATTGTTCGTCATCCATTGTAGCCTGAACATCCAACTTTTTGTAAAAGCTCATTAGTGTTTCCATAGAAGACCAAAGATAATATTGTCACAAAAATATACCTGAAAATGATAGGAAATTAAAGAGAACCTAATTATTAACTTAAAAAAATATATTTACCGAACCGAAAATGTCTCAGTAGTATCTCAGAACATAAACTATCACTTTATTTGTCTCAGTCTCTTCCTTAACGAAAGAACACAAGTAAACGTCGAGACATGGAAAAAAAAAAAAATTATAATCCTATCTATTTTTCTCGCCATTCGACTTGTATATTTGTGTATTCCCGGCACAGTGATGGGCAGCGACAGGCGGTCAAGCCTAAACTCATTGGAAGGCAGGACAACAAAGCGTCCCATATGTCGAGGGCGAGGGTGGCTGTGGCTGTGGCTGTGGCTTGGATCAGACTCGTCACTGGTTGAATCGCAAAAATCCTCAAATATATATTTTCTTTTATTTATTTATTTGTTTATTTTTATTTTTACTTATTTATTTAATTATTTATTTGCCCATTTATTTATTTATTTTTTTTTACGTATCAGTAGCAATTCATACACGTACATACATTCTTGTACTTTTTGGTAACATCTTTTATGCATTGTTTTCATTTACGTCGAATCGAGAAACTAGAGTAAAAAGAAATTGTGAAAAGTCTATCTGTAATATCTTTTCTTCCCAAACTATGCCAACAAATGAAGCATCAGCAAGAGACTTTAGAATTTCTCTTTCTCTTATAAGATTCAATTTACGTTTAGTCGAGAAACTACCTCAAAAAACGCATTTAAAAAAGACAAAAAAAAAAAGTCACTTCTCTAGAAAAAAAAAAAGTTGTAGGAAGTAATGCATGAACAAGGAAGACAATATGGCAATACTTTCTGATAATAATTCTAACTCCCTCCCTTTCTTTCTTTCTTTCTTTCTTTCTTTCTTTCTTTCGTTCATGTTTTCAATCCTTTATTCTCGTAGCCCCCTAACAAGCTAACCATAACGGAGGCAAGACCATTCATTTGTCTTTATTCACGGCTCCACCACACACACACACACACACACACACACACACACACACAGAGAGAGAGAGAGAGAGAGAGAAGCCAAGCCCCTTACGAAATCCAAATGAGACCGATAATGGCAGTAATAAGTGGGTGGAAGGGAAGGGGACAAGCAAGAATGTGATGAGCGTGTCGAGTGGGTGGCGGCGAGGCTTGGGAGAGTACGAGAGAGATTGGGAGAGGGAGAGGGGAGGGGGAGTGAGGATAATGGGCAGTGCGTGGGGTGGGTAGGGTGGGGAAGTGTGGGTGGCCGGCTAGCGGATGAGCCTAGGTGGGTGGTAATGCTGGGAGGGGGAGGGAGGGAGGTGGAGGAAAGACAGAGGGAGGGAGGGAGGGAAAGAGAAGCTGGAGTGTTTTGTGTGTGTGTGTGTACCAGCCAACCTCGAGTAGTTAAAATAAATGAGGTTGGAAAGACGAGGTGAGGTCCATGAGGAAGCACTGACAGCTTGAGAGGAGGGTGGCTGGAGTGTGGGTGAGGGTGAGGGAAGGCTGGAGGGGGAAATGAGGACAGGGTAGAGAGGAGGGAGTGGGACGCGGCCTCGGATGGGCGGTGATGCAGCACTAAGAGCGAGAGGGAAGTACTGGGTGGATGTCATGGACGGCTGGAACCTCATAAAAGATTGGAAGAGTGAAACATCATCTCCACATTTCAATTTATTTTATTTTACTTGACGTATTTTATTTCTGTTGATGTTGTAACCTTGGATATTCTACACACAACTCATTCACACACACACGGAACTTTTATCTCTTTATTGTATGATTTAACAAGCAGTGTAATGTATTTGTAATATCCGGAAGCGTTACCTTGAATGAATACACTAATTAACCTTTCCAGTTGACTCTTCCTCTCTTTCTCTCTCTCTCTTGCTCTCTCTTCACCTCTCCCCCCCAGAACAATTATTTAATCACTCAAGTGTGCAAGGTGAGTGTCACGCTGCAGTAGCCACCACCCCCACCACGTGCTCGGCCTGTCGCTGCCTCGGTGCCTCCCACACCTTCCTTTCTTTCCCACCCTCCGTAACTCCTGCCCCTTCAACCCGCCGCTCCCTCGCCCTCCGTTCCCACTTTCCTTGCAGTAATAGTCTTCCGTCCCTCCCAACACCCTCTCTATTATCTCTCCTGCTTCCTCTTGGGGCTTCGCTTAAACCCCAAACGTCATCTGCTCTCCATGCCTTATCGTCTAATTTCAAGCGCCACTCCGTCTCCTCTCCCTTTCTCTCCCGTCCCTCCCCTGGTCTTCCTGCCCTTTTCCGTCCCTCTCTTTTACTACATGTCAGGCGAAGAGCGGTGGTCCTCACGCCTCACTGCCGACCTCCCTCCGCCATGGCCAGAGCTGGAAATAAATAAGTTTTCCCCCACTAGAGTGACAACGTTCTCTCTCTGCCTCCGGGAATTTCTTGACTGACGGCCTTCACTGAGTCGTATTGATGCTCCCGAGTTATGTGACCCTGTTCCAGCCCTTGTGTGCGCCCGATGATAGCTGGAGCTTTGGCTGTTTGAGGTGAATTGGTTTAGTTGATGGTAATAGTAGTTGTGTCTTGTCAAGTGCCACGCGTTGCCTCGTGTATTTGTGATCCATCTCTTTCCTCTTCCTCTCCTCTTTCCTATAATATCGTTTCCCTTGATTTCCCTTTCCTTTCTTTTACCTTTTAGAATTAACCTTTGCCTCCAATGAGTAGATATTTTTTTTTCTTTTTCCGTTCCCCTTCTTTCCCGTCTCTTCCCTTTTCTTTCCATCCCTTTCCTTTTCTTTCCTTCACTCCTCTCTCTCCTTTCCCTTCTCTTCCTATAAAAAAAAAGTGAACTGCAAGGGTTACAATAAAAAGCTAAAAGGATAATTAGATGGGACGCAAGGATCGGGTCTACCATTCATTAGCGTTGGTAATGGCAATTGTCACGAAACACTACATAGTTATACCATTACCTAGTACTCATAACTCTGTGGTTGTCTGCTATCTCGGGGTTTGAGTTCAGTGTTTGAGTTAGTGTTTAGTTTGATATTGCGTCTCAAGTTCTGTTGTTTTACTTGTATTGTGTGTTTTTTTTTTTGTTTGTTTTTATTACTTACTAAAAGCTATCATATCTAGTAAGGTTCGTGTTCTGAAGTGTTTTTTTTTTTTTTATGATTAGGATAATTTTCATTGGTCACAGTTGATTAGTCAGGTTTTCACGGGTGTTTTTTCCTATTCATAATGCGAAATCCTTGTTAAATTGTCCGTAAAATAATTAAAATGGCCTTTAAAAATCACAATAACTTACAGTAAAGGCTGTTGAATGTAAGTGATAGATTAGACAACGAAGTGTTTAGGAATACAGTCACAAATTTTCCATCACATAAGTTCAGGCATCCTTTAAAATCCAAATAACGTCAACTACAGACCGAGGAATGTAAGAGATAGAGAAGACGACGAAAGGTTAAGGAATATGATCTTAAATATCCTCATTGCAAAATCTCACATTGTTGTATTTATGAAGTGTAAAAGCAGCGGTATATCAGTTCATCTTACCAGCCGCGGCACCAGCACCGCCGCCACCAACCAGGGCATCAAGCAGAGCCGCCGCGCACCCCGCCAACCACTACATGCCCGCCCGACCCAGGTTTTGTTGCTCCTGCTCTCACGCCTCTGCCCTTCCTGCCCTCGCCGTCTCGTGTCAGTTAGTTTCGAGGTCGCCTTCCCGCTCCGCCACCCACGTTCTTGCACCTTCCTTTCCCGCGTCTGTCACTGTTAATAAATCTTTGTAATTACCACCGTGAGCCCTTACCTGCACCTCGCGGCCTTCTGTGTGTTTTGCCCATTTCCTCCTTGCTTCTTATTATCATCTACGGTTGATGCTCTCTCTCTCTCTCTCTCTCTCTCTCTCTCTCTCTCTCTCTCTCTCTCTCTCTCTCTCTGATCACGTGATTGCTATGATGACGTCATTAGGCCACGTGATTGACGGCCATCTGAGCGAGACTAGTAACTTCACCATTTTAAGTTGATAATTTCCATACATCAGACATTTTACAATCTTGAGGCTTGTTCGTGTTATAATCAACTCGGGCACCTATCACTTAACCCGAACTCGGTATACAAACAGTATCTAGAAAGACCGCATAATGAAAGAAAATTATTCTTTGCATGAAATGTACTTTGTTACTTGACAACGCAAGGACGTGGCCTTACGAAACAAGACTGGAGGAGTGTCACTGGTGTCGACTCGCTTTTCAAACAACGATCTTTTGCGTGGCAACCTAATCAGATGTGTGCATTTGTGGGATTCGTCATCGTAACAATGAATCAGACATCTACGTAGCATTATTGCATTTAAAGTAACCAAGATGGTGCCAGTAAAGCAGCTTTTATACAAGGTGTTAAGCAGAAGCAGAACCACCTAACAGGCTAACTATAACTTTCCGGCCCGCTTTCTTTGAACTCTGAAACCTGAGCGATATCACGAGAAACTACGTATGTCATAGATAGAGCCTAGTAATTGATTCTGGGGAGCTATTATATTGATAGTTTACTTCTCCAGTGACTTGCATAGGAAGGGAGGTTGGCAGTTCAGATTTCCCACCGCCAGCAAACTACCTCGAACCACCAAACGAGTAGTTAACGTCGCCTCAGCCAATGACATGCCGCCGTGTGCCTCATCTCGTTTTCTTTTGTGTCCTGTGACGTAACCAGCAGCCAGAGTCATCCCTGCACCGTGTTGCTCCGCCGTGTTTTGTCCCTCTCCGTGATCCTTACTCATTCATGGGCAGTGAAGCGTGTCAGTGCATTGCGGTGCGGTGTTATAGAACTGTCGTGACCCAGCGGGGTGCTTGGGAGGGGGCTGAATAAGGCCGCTGCTGGAGGTGAGGTGTTGCGGTGGGTTGGATGGTGCGGAGACGTTGCCTGCACCCTGCTCCTCACCACTCACCATCCGCCATGCCTTCCCCAGTCCCTCCTTTCCGAGCCCTCTCCCTGACTGCATTCTTGCCTCATATCCTCGCTGCAGCCTGGTGAGTGTTGATAAACCTTGGTAAATTTGCAGTTTGAAGCAGTTCACCCACTTATTATCTCTTTTCGTTCCTTATGCCTAACAAGTCTAGTGTAATTGGTGTTAGAAATACTCCAGATAGCGAGATTAACTAGGTAACGGTTATAACTTCAGTGTAATTCATTGGATGAAACTATAATAAAACCGTAACCTTATTATCTAGGTCGGATTACAATGGAATTCAACTCCTCTTTGATTATTATTCTTTTTCTCCTCGAACAGGCAGTAATTAATGGCTGATGCTGTATATTGCGCGTTAAATTTTGGTATATGAGTAACACAGCCGAACTTTACGTCTCTGCAGCTTCAGTATAACGTATATTTCCAGCGCATTATTCCTGCCTGCGTCTCGTTTCTTGCATTGTTCCCGTGGCCTTGTGACTGATCAAGTGGTGGGCTGTGGCATGCTGGGTCTGCCGAAACTTTTACCCTGCATTCTTGAGCCTCGTGGTGCGGGTGCGAGGCGAGAGTGAGGGGAGAGGGGTGTTCGTGTCTGTGTGGGTGTAGTGGTATGTGTATCCTTCCTCCGTGGCAAGTGAAATGTTAACTTTATCATAATAACTGGAACTCAAGGTCGTGTTAGTTGTGGTCAATCGAGTCATGATGTCATCTTCTTTTATACGTCTAAAATATTCAGTTGTTGTTTATGCGCTGCTAAGATTTATAACAAACGTCCTCTAATGACTGGAGCTCAAGGTCTTGTTTGCTTCCACTCAGACCTTGAAGTCATTTGTTTCATGTATTTCATGTATTATACTATTTATGCATAAACATTTATAAAGATTAAACTCCATGTGCTCTTCAAGCCTCCCACTCTCTGTGCTGATGGACTCGTGTATATTCATATAATAATCATAACTAAAAACTTTAAATTAAAAAAATAATTAATGGTAATTTAGCACGCCCAGACTTGTACTTTTATTCACACACGCGTGTTTCAGAAGTGGTGTTTTATGGTGCAGCATCATCTGCAGTTATTTGTGGTAATGGTAAGAGTGTTTGTGGTGTTCATGGTAAAGCCTTTGTGGTGAGCCTGATCAGTGGCGGGGGTAACAGCGGTCAGACCTGCTTCATTATCCTCCAATATCCTCCATGTGCCCCTTTAACTCGCATCTAGTGTTATGTAAGAGCCTCTCGAATTGCTATTTATCACATTATGAGCGAGATTATTCACTGAAAAACGTGTACATCTGGCGTGCAGCAGTTAAATGTACTTGCAACTGTGTTTGCTTCCTTTCATTTCTCAAGGAAATCAACAATTTTTTCAGTTTCTCAAGAGGGAAAGGTAAATTTCCAGTTTCAACCAACACACTCATTAACTGTTAATTTTCCTTTACGTCCAGCAAGCTCCGTGGTGAAACTGTGCTCAGAAATGCGTACTCCAAATAGTTAAATCGACATGGTAACTGCTGAAGCTACGTTTATTTCACTGGATGAGTCGGCAATAGAACTGAGGCATGACACTAAAGGCGTCTAGTTACTTTAGTAAATCTGCATATTCTACATATCTAATTATATTCTACCTTTAATACCTCTGAAAGTTGCATGAACTGATAGGAACTTGTTACTCTGGATTTATTATCCTGCATCCCTTCCGTTACCTTCCACTTGCTTTCCCTTTTCCAGCCCTTTTCAATGATATTCCTCCCTTACAACAACCCTAGAAGTCACATGCATTGATAACATCCTGTATATACCCTTCCACTTCCCTCCCGCCCCTTTCCAGACCTCAGGATTGCAGAACGTAAGCCTCCAGAAGGCCCCACGTCTCCTCCCGGACATCCATCCTCGTGTCAAAGCTAATGAGGCTCGCCCGGCCCAAAGTGGTGCGTGCTTGCCTCACAATTACCCGCCTGGAGTCCCCGCCGGTGATTACATGAGGGAGCAGCGAGCGGCGGCGTCGTGGGGCGGGAATTAGATGGTCGGGACGAACCGGTTCTAATGGAATTCGGGCCCTGAATAATGCCTCCCACTTTGGTAATTTTATGTTCATTTCGTCTCGCCTTATACTAGGTACATAAATGATGACCGTGTTGCTGGTTAGTGAGCTAGTGAAGGCCACACGCGGAGGGGAGAGAGGGAAAAAAAGTTAAGCATCGACTAGTAAATCTTCCGTAAGCTGTATTTCCGTCGTAAAAATTGTAGTTTTCTCGACTGTAATTGCAGCCGGTGTGTCTGTCTTTTATTACCTCTCATCCGATTACTCCGCCCGTTATCAAATGATGGAATTACCCGTTTTCATAGTGCTTAATATTCTGCTTTATGAGAAGGTACGGGGAAGTTTTCGGAACACTTGCTCTTATATTGACGTTTACAGTGATTACACACATGACTCCTGCACCTGACAAGCATCCTATTAGTCTTGTTGAAACACTCGCGCGTCCTTTTTCGTCTTGCATGTATCAGTTTGACCCCCTGAGCTTGATACACGAACAACCTCTGCATCCTATACACAGATACCCTACACAGCAATGTTCGCAAACCTATACAATCGTCCCATTAATCCTATAGACACACACTTTCCTTTGAAGATAGAGACACCTTTTGTATTCTTTAGTATTCTTTAAACGATCACTGCCTTGATCCAGCAGACAAACAAACGCTTATAATTCTCCAAACCCACACTCTACAGACATCTTTTTATCACACACACACACACACACACACACACACACACACACACACACACTGAATCCTTCAACCACTCGTAAAAAGCCCACAAACGAAGGTTAGGGGAACCGGGAAACCGAGGAACACGTAAAGGATTCCTCAAACACCAAAGAGATCCTGGAGACGAAGGACCCAATTCCTCTAAATAGAACCTGATGCTACTGATAGCCACTAATCCTCCTCCGCCCCGGCCTGAGTGACTGGTAGGTGAAGCGCGGACTCGTAGGCTTAAAGGACTCTCTGATTGGCCTATTGATCACTGGCTGCGGGGGAAGAACGGTGAGGGAGAGGGTGAGGGAGAGAGGGAGACGGTAAGGGAGACGGTAAGGGAGACACACAGAGAGAGGTAAGGGAAGGGACGCACCGCACGAGGCCAAAGGATTATCCATCACTCCTGAAGACGCTTTCCTCTACTCATGGTTCTCCAGAAGGGGATGAATGGGGGCGTAGGAACCTAAGACGATGTTTGGTACGAAAGAGAGCAGTGGTCAAGAGGATAAGGGACAGAGGAAGAGAAGTACTAGGAATAAAAGGAGGGGGAAGGACAGGAAACGTACTTAACATGATATAGGAGAAACTGTATAACTTAAAAAAAAAAAAAATAAATAAAATATTGATAGTGAATAAAATAACAAAAGTGTATGACTTAAAAAGAAGATAACGGAAGAGCAGTAGCTGAGAGGATAATGGACTGGGGAAGGAATAAAATGACTAAGAGGATAGAGAAAGGAAACGTAGCAAACATGACGCAAGAGAAACTGTGTAACTTGACAAAATTTTTAAAAAGTGAAAAGATAACGAAAGACAGCAGAAGTCGAGAGGACAGTGGGCCGAGGAAGGAAGAGAAGGACAAAGAAATAGAGGTAGGAAAGGGAATGAATGTACCACCTAGCAAGCAATCAAGAAAAAAAAAAAGGAAAAGGTGAAAGATAACAGAGTCTAACGGAGTCTATGTTCATGGTGCGTTGGAAAGCGAGGAAAGGAACCAGATAATTTCGGATAGGGAAGAGAGGGGCGATGGTAATAGCTATAGGGAGAGAGATAAAAAAAAGTGAAAGGATAATGTCTGATAGAGGGCAAAAAAAAAAAAAAAGTTTGGGATGGAAAGGAGAGAGAGAGAGAGAGAGAGAGAGAGAGAGAGAGAGAGAGAGAGAGAGAGAGAGAGAGAGAGAGAGAGAGAGAGAGAGAGAGAGAGAGAGAGAGAGAGATTAGGAAGAAGAGTAGAAATATGGAGGGAAAGAGGAAAGAGCGGAAGATATTGAAGGAGATTTAGATTGCAAGGAGAGAAATGGCGGTGGTGATAAAGGTGGAATGTGATGAAAGGGAGGACGAGGAATGACCTGGAAGGATGTGAGTGCATTAGTTATAGATTTTCTTGTACGTTTTCTTTATATGTGTGTACAGGCTTGTCCTTTGTACGCACGTGGTGACAGAAAATGTGACTCGTATATGCAATGAAAAAATAATAATAATGATAATGAGGGAAAGTGAATAATGCAACTCGTCAGTATTCACAAATTAGTTACGAATATTAATTATAATACTTCATACACACACGCACACGCATACACACAGCGAGGGAGGGAGACTGAAAGAGATAGACAGACAGACAGACAGACGCTCGCTCCTCTCCATCATCACATCCCCTTCCTCCTCACAAAAAAAGGTAGTGATAATCCTGCTAATTTGCTGTGGCCCGCAGGTGTAATGTATTTTCCGCTTGTCCAGGGGAATCGGGAAGAACCGGTCCCCTTGCATCACCTCAGCTCCGGGAAGCCTTCAGCCTGCTTTTTGATCACGAGGAGGCGATGCACTTGACTCGCTTATCGGGAAACCTGAGACGAGTGTTTTACCTTCAGAATATTACACCAACTTTCAAGGCGAGACAAGATAAACAAAATTACAGTGATCGGGTGGTCTGAATCTACTACTAGGAGCTGCCGACTCGTTTCCATGGTGACGTCCCAACTAGCGGGAACAGGACGAGCGTGTGTGAAAAAAAAGTATTTGTCCTCCCTCTCCGTGCTAAGATTGCGGCTACCTGGGAGACGATGGGTGGAGGAGGAGGAGGAGGAGGAGGAGGAGGAGGAGGAGGAGGAGGAGTGGTGGGGTGAGAAGGGGAGTGAGAGCGAAAGGGAGGAGTATTGAAGGTTCAGGGGGGTGGAAGATAAAAGGAGCGGAGTACGTAGGTAGGAGAGGGAGATGAGTGGAGGATCAGGAGGCAAGAACAGCAATAGTTGAGTACATAGGTCGGTAGTTGTGCGAAGATTAAAGGTTTTGTGAGGCGTGGAGGAGGAAAACAGAGAGAGAGAGAGAGAGACTACAAGAGGGGGAAAACTTTTGTAAAAATAATTACGTGTTGTTGCTTCTCAAATGAAAAAAATTTTTGCCCAGACCCGGGATCGAACCGGGGACCTTTAGATCTTCAGTCTAACGCTCTCCCAACTGAGCTATCTAGGCGCCGAGAGAGAGAGAGAGAGAGAGAGAGAGAGAGAGAGCCTAATAATTTTATCACACACACACACACACACACACACACACACAAAACATGCAAGTGTGTGTTCAGATAGGCAGGAGAACCACTCCCTGCACACCTGACGATATGCACCAAAATATAGAGCCGTGTTGCATTTATCCAAACATGCTTGCCGGTGACGCTGTTCCCTCGTTTTTCCCGTGTTTTATTCATGAAATCCAAATTGAAGCGTGTACCTGCATGGCCATCTATGTATGTATGTATGCATGTATGTACGTGACAGCTAGCTATGTGCGCATTTGTGACTCGTGTCGGTGCATTTGTTAACCTCAGTAACCTTGATATTCCTGCTGTGTGTGTGTGTGTGTGTGTGTGAGTGTGTGTATGTAGAGGTTACGTGGCTTCCTTGTCTGTCACTTGTTCATAGGGTGGTGGTGGTGGTGGTGATGGTGGTATCCTTTCTCTGAGTCTCTTTGTTGTGGCAGAATCGAGTCAGTCAATCAGTGGGTCAGTAAATTAACCAGCATTTGTCTCCTACTCGTCGTCTCTCTCAATTAATGATGTTTTTCCCCTTGTCTCACGACTTTTACTCTGTGTTCTATTTAATTTGACGTCATTTGGCGTCAGAGAGAGAAAATGAGCGAGTCTTCGTTCTCCCCTTGCTATTCTTAATTTGCTTCTCTTGACGTTGTTTTGAATATGGTGTACAATTAATTATACTTCTTTGTTTTATATTTTATTTTCTTTGCCATAGAGTAAAGTCGCGATGTCAGGAAAATAACGAGTATATATTTTCCTGTGAATTTTATTTATTTATTTTATTTATTTATTTTTTTTTTTTTTTTGTATGTATAGTATGTGATAAAAATGTTTTAGTAACGGAGAAAAATGTATTCGGTACTGGATATATATTTTTCCTCCGACAAGAGTTCAACTTTGACCATGCAGTACGTGCTCACTAACCTTTTTAAAAGTCCATTTTTTCACCAGTTATGCATCTATAATCCCGCTTGCCTCTCTCCTTTTTTTTTTTTTATGCTTTTATCTTTTTCTTCGTTTCTGTTTCATTTTTTTCCGCCTGACTCATTGGAACGCGTGTGTATTTTAAAAAGTCCTTTGCTCTCTTCATTCCAGGCTTGTTTTACAAATACTCTCATGCCAATATATCTTTCCCATTAGTCTGTCTTTTATCTCTAGTATTTTTTTTTTTTCACGTCATTATTTTCAATACACGATTCTGATGGTGATGCAAAGTCTCGTATTCATATTACCTTATCTTTATTATGTTTTTCTTCCATTTTATTTTTCTTGTTATATATTTTGGCATCGTAATTTTTATCGTGTTTTCCCGCTAATCGTCAATTACCGTCCTATCATCGTTATATTCCAAAGTAGCGTACTACTATTAACCTTATCATTTTTTTTCTCATCTCATCATTTTCATTACAGATTTTTAACGCTGCTATTTTATATTATCAGTTCTCTTATCTTAGTTTCATATTCTCATCACCGATCACTAATTCCTGTTACCTCACCTTCATTACATCCCAAGGCATAGCATCATATTCCTCCCTCTTATATTTCCTCATCTCATTAATTTCCTCGCATATTTTTAGCACCGCCATTTCCCTTTAGCTCTCATCTCCCATCCCTGCTCCCATCACCACTGTCACTTACCTTTGTCACCTCACCATCATTACATTCAGAGGCAGTGCTGTGACTCCTATACACACATTTTTTCCTCTCATCACATTAATTTCCTCACCCTGTCATCTGCTCTCGGCTTGTCATCTTCAATTCCTATTCCCATCACCAATGTCACTTACCTGCGTCACCTCACCTTCATTACATTCCAGGGCATAGCGTGTTATTCCCCCATAGAGACACCATAGAAAGATCGATGTTGGAGACAAAGATAACCAACAACCTTCCTGCCTCTCCCTTCTTCCCCTCCACTAAATATTTATACAACAGGAAATGCTTTTAAGACACGCGACCCTCCTTGACTGTCTCTGTCACCGTAACGCGTGTTCGGTTTAACTAATAGTGACGGACGGGATTGTGACGGAAATAGATGGTGGGGAAGAGAGTGCTGGTTGAATATGCAATGAAATGAGTGTTGTTGATTGGAATATGCGGTTGAATTACTAGATAGATAGACAGATAGATAGATAGATAGATAGATAGATAGAGAGAGAGAGAGAGAGAGAGAGAGAGAGAGAGAGAGAGAGAGAGAGAGAGAGAGAGAGAGAGAGAGAGAGAGAGAGAGAGAGAGAATTAGAAACTATACTAAGATAGCGTGGAATACAGAGGCAGCTGACAGTTGAGTGAGGAAGGTTGAGAGGCAGGGGCGCCTTCTCGGTCGGATAGAGGGCACGGAGTATGAAGTCATTAATAATGATGAGAGTGGTGCACGGAAATATGATATAACGATAATGAAGACGAGGAGGATGAATTTAGATGAAGCACACTATTATACTCCTCATTCTGCTACTCCTCGATCTCAAGGACACGTTTACTTGGATTATTGTCAGCCAGATCAGCCGTGTTGAGTCAGAAAGGTTAGAAAGGTGCGTCAGGTTGTGGTACTGAGTGAGTCATTGAGGAGGTTTTACTGTGGATTTTGTTGAAAAGCGATTGGCGTTTGTGGGTCTCTTTTTTTTGTGTGTGTTTGATTTTCATTTTTTTTAATGTGATGTAGTTGTGTGAGTTGTCTCTTTTGTGTGTTTTCAGTGCATTTCCCCTTTTTCTTTTCTCTGTAATTACTGGTGGTCGTGACGACAATGTTGATATTGGTAAAGATGATAGCAATACAAAAGATGATGGCGATGGTAGTCGTGATGGTGGTGGTAATAATGATAATAATGCTAATGCTAATAATAATAATAATAATAATGATAATAATAATAATAATACAACAACAACAACAGAATGTAATAGCATTTCCAGTATAACTAGAATAACAGGAATAATTAATTTCCATGCCCTTTGCAGTTTGCCTTGGAACCACAACAATAATAATAATAATAATAATAATAATAGTAATAATAATAATAATAACATCAACAGTATAATTCTAGCATTCAGAACAACTCCATTACTACACTACATTTATCCAACTGAAGGAGGTATGAATTTGTACAAACATCCTCAACTTCTGCATCAAATACAGAATATGAAAACACACACACACACACACACACACACACACACACACACACACACACACACACACACATGAATTAATACCCTTAGCGTAACTCGCCCCCCGCCAGGTTACCTTCGTCCCTTACGAGCCGCCAGGACAGATTCGTAGCGCTCTACATATTCGTCTTCATCAGAACCAGAATAAGTCAACGTTTTGTCTCAAGTGATATTTTCTTCATTCCCTCTGCCTCTGTTTTTTTTTTTTTTTTTTACGGGGATATTCTCTCTCTCTCTCTCTCTCTCTCTCTCTCTCTCTCTCTCTCTCTCTCTCTCTCTGTGGTTATTCCGACAAGACTCTCCTTTCCATTATTCATACCCCGCCGCTGCAACATTCTCTTTCACGCGGACTTGAGCGAGACGCGTTTCCAGAAAACGTGGCGTGTGTGTGTGTGTGTGTGTGTGTGTGTGTGTGTAAGGACGGCAGGTGCGCTTGAGGTCACTTTCACCTTCCCATTCCTTTCCGCACGTTTCGGGAATGGAAAGTGCAGTGCAAAGTGGCGACTGGTGACGCTGCTTCTAACTCACCTCCCTTCCCCCTCTCTCTCCCTGTCTCCCTCCCTAGTTTTCCCCTTTCACCCTTTTTTCCTAGGCTTCTCTTTTTTCTCACCCTGTTTTCCCACCCTTCCCTTCGACATGCTTCCAAATTCGTCTCTTTTTCCTATTTTTTCCCCTTACCTTTTTTTCTATTTTCCGTCATTTCCCACTCCTTTTCCCATCCTTCTTTTCTCCTCCTTTTTCCTTCTTCCACATTTCTTTTTCTTACCTTTATTTTCTAATTTTTCCTTCTTCCCTAAGATTCTTACCCTTCCTTTCTTTCATTCCTCTTCCCTCCTTCCCTTTTCCTCCTTCATTTCCCCTCTTTTCCGACTCTCATTTTCTCCTCAGTTTCTCTTCCTCCCATTTTTCACCCTCCTTTTGCCCTCCCCCTTCCCACCTCCTGTATCCCCATCCCATCCTTTGCCCTCTCTTTTTTCTTACCAGCCTCCGGATCTTGTAGGTTAAGAGGGATGGTTTAGGCAGCATCTCTCCGGGCACTGATGACTCCTGCCTCGCCGCCCTCGTTCCACACATAGCTGAGCGGACATCCGTCATCTCCTCGAGGGGCGTTGTCTGTCAGATGTCCTAATGGCAGATTCTTGTTGCATAGCAGTGACGTCAGTATGAGGCGCTGGGTTATATAAGGAGCAAGGTAGTTGATGGATGCATGGAAGGTGAGGGCAAAGAGAGAGAGAGGGAGAGAGGGAGAGGAAGAGAGAGAGAGCGCATGTAGGGAAAGATTGTTGTTGCAATTTTCATTTTCTGTTGATGGAGATATTTTGTATTGACAAGTAAGAGTGTTTCCGTTTTCTTTCTTTTTCTTCGTGACCTTTATGCCTGTGTAGTTAACGTCAGGTGAGTCAAGGTTTTCCCCAATTCGGTGGAAAATGATTAAGTCGTAACTGTTTTTGTGCTCTACGTCTCTCATTCAAGTAACCTTTCCACCACACCAGCGCGCCACACCCTTTTTGGCCGCACCCATTCCCACACCTCATGCACCAGTATGGTAGTAAATACATGGTGGTGTTTCGCACGTTGGTAAAAAGTTAACGAATTACCGTAGACACATCCGTTGTTTTCTTGAGCATTTACAGTCAGGTATGGATGTGTGTGAATCTGTAAATGCACAATTCTCTTACGGCTTAGTTTACCTGCCACATTCATGCCCACTGTGATTTGTGCTTTTCTTCAATGTTAAATCTTCTGATCTCTTAAGAATCCATCACTAGGGAGATTTTGTAAGATCAACGGATCAAGGTACTATACAATAAGATAACAAAAGACTAAACATGAAAAATTAAAAAAAGAAAGTTGATAGAGGAAAAGAGACGATTAACGGACTTCTGAGTGACTATAGATAAAAAGAATGACTAAGTAAGACTAAGACAGAAAAAAGACTAAACACTGAGATAAAAAAAAAGAAAGTTTAAGATAGAATAAAAAAGAAAACGTTAACAGACTTTTAAGTGACTACAGTACATTTCGCCTCTCCATTAACTCTGCGCCTCTCTCTCTCTCTCTCTCTCTCTCTCTCTCTCTCTCTCTCTCTCTCTCTCTCTCTCTCTCTCTCTCTCTCTCTCTCTCTCTCACAGCAATAAGACGGAAGTATTTTAGTTGTCCAGTCCAGTGTCTTTTCCCTCTCGTCTCTCCCCCAAAATAATCAAGCTGTTTCTCCGCTGGCAATTTCCTGCTACAAAGCGTGTATTGGGTGTACTTATTATCTCGTAACCACACCAGACCATTGCTGTCAGTGGTGTTTTGTGTGTTTTTCACCCCTGTGTTTTTCTGCTATTGGTGTTTTTATTCGTTCTTATATTGGCTTTTTTTTTTTTATTCTCTTATCCTTCTGCTGTCTTGTGTTTTGTGCTATTTTTTTTTTTTTTTTATAATTTGAGTGTTGGTTGATTGTCCTTTCTCCTACCGAACCTTGTGATTAACTGCTTATTATGCATTTATTCCTTATTTATCTCGTGGATAATTTGAAGTTAAGCTCACTTGCAGATTAAATATGATTGGGGTGGTCAAAGTACAGTTTTACGTTACAAAGTTGTTATTTTTTTTATTTTTGTAGTTATGTCTTGTACACTTGTTCGGTAATCAGCACATGAATGACATGAAGTTGCGTCTCGCTAGCCATGGCTTCAGTGGAACTCCGCCTCTGGGAAAACCTTGATCGTTGAGGAGGATAAGTGAGATTGTAATAATTCTTGTTGTGCTGACGTTTCGTTCCTAAGAGCTAGTTTTTATTTATTTTTTTCCCTTTTAACCTGAATCCTACGAACGAACTGCGAGAATGAAGGAGTTAGTACTTATTCTCCTTGTGGCGACAGTTGATTCCAGAATACTAGTTTTTTATCTTGTTTTCACCTGGACTCTGCCACCAAACGCTGAGGCCCCTGACCGCTGATTTACGAGCTATGATTATATACGAGTCTCGACAAACATTTTGAGGTAGTTGTGCACATGGTGTCTGTATACTGGCCTTGGACGCGGCTGTGGCCCCGAATTGTTTCCTGCGTCATGGTACTCCTCTCACACCTCGGAGGTTGAACAAA
>NC_087154.1:32579526-32599526 GCF_035594125.1 Scylla paramamosain
GGAGCGAGGTAAGGAAATGTCAGATGATGATGGGAAGATGCGTAATGTGATGGAGACGAATGCGGTGAGTATTCCGACTGATAATGAACATCGCGAGAGAAGGGAGCAGATGATAGTGAGTGGTAGACGTTGTGTTGGTGGCGGCGAGGGTGACGCTGATTGGATACTGATGTAATTATGACAGTTAAAAGGAACGTTTTGTGATAAGGGAGAAAAAAGGAGAGACGGAGAGGAAGGAAGGAAGGGAGGGAGAGAAAAGTAAAGTAAAAGAGATGCGATGGAGAAATTGAGAATGAATATGGTAACTGGAGGAGTCTTGTATATATTGAGAGGAAATTGTGGAATGTTGGGTTTAAAAAAAAAATGCCGATGATCAAAGAAACAAGGGAATAAAAAGGAAGAAAACACTACTATGAAAAACTTAGAGAGGTGATATGATAAAAAAAAAAAAAAAGTGAAGGAATATTATTGCATAAAATGAAGAAAAATGGTAAATTGTTAAGTTGTGGAACGCCTATCGTAATAAAAAAAAGGAAAAGAGAAAAGACTGCTTAAAAAAGTGAATCCTAAAGTTAAAAGAATGTTCACGATTAAAAAAAATAAAAAAGCTGGAGGCAGAGAGAGAGAGAGAGAGAGAGAGAGAGAGAGAGAGAGGAGAGAGAGAGAGAGAGAGAGAGAGAGAGAGAGAGAGAGAGAGAGAGAGTGAGACTGTGATAAAGGACCGAAAAGGAAAAATCTTAACTGAAAGAGTTCACTTTGCTGTAAATGAAAGAAAACCGCGAAATCGTTTGGTTAGAGAGAGAGAGAGAGAGAGAGAGAGAGAGAGAGAGAGAGAGAGAGAGAGAGAAGAGAGAGAGAGAGAGAGAGAGAGAGAGGAGAGAGAGAGACAGAGAGAGAGAGAGAGAGATTAATAGAAGAAAAGTCGTAAGTGCGGGTGTTTTGTTACATAAAGCGAAAATTAGTGAATCGTTGAATGTACAGAGGCAATAATGATGAAATAATGAGGTGTAGCGAGGTAATTACCGCGGAGGGAGAACGTAGTAGTGGGGAATGTTACTTAGCGACGAGAACCAGTAGCAGTTGATGAAGTTAAGGGAGATGGAAGTGATGTGTTAACGGAAGAGGAAGCCACAAAATTATGGGAGGGTGGAGGGGAAGAGTGAATGGTGTGTGGAGGGAAGATAAAACAAGATAAAAACAGGAAGATTCTTGAGTGGATGGGATGGAAAAGTGTTTATGTAAGTTGAAGTTATGAAAATAGTCCGTTATTTTGTTTTGATAGCTTAACGGAAGAGGAAATGATAAACTGAGGGAGGAGGTTGGAGGAGGAAGAATGAAGGAGGGCGGAAGAGGGATGAAACGAATAATAAATGCAAGGAAGAATCTAAAGTGGATTTTGTGAATGTCATTGAAATTGCTGATATGAATTTTTTTCTTAGTGTATAACGTGACCATTCATTTATCGCCCTTTAAAAGATGAAAGGAAAAAAAATTCAGTGATCAAAATAAAAAAAGTTTCAAATCACCGGTTTTTTTTTCTTTCTTTTCACATGACAGGAGAACCATTCATCACCATTATTAGACAAAACAATGGGACTGTTATGTGAATGAGGTGGAACATGAGGTTAAGATGTCAGTAAACCTACACGTTGGCAGAACTTGGCTAATATATACGAGTACATGACCTATATCTCTTTAGCATTCCTAGCCAGATAGTTATAAAAGCTTGGTTATTAAAATTGGTTGGATTTCAGAATTTTGCAGTATTTTTTTTATTTACTCATTTACTCTTTATTAATTTACTTGATTTATTTGCTTATTCTTTTGTTATTCTTCCTACCACATGACGATTCCATTCATCACCGTTTTAACAGATAGCGGAAGCTGAAACGACGAGGTGGAAATACACATCAGGAATTCGTATAACTGATCGCATCCCGTGTATGAGTGAAAAAGAAATGTGTATACTGAAATAACTCCACTTACTATTTGAATATGAAACGGGAAACTGTGTTGATATAGGAAACCAATCTAAAGTGCTGTTGTTTTGGCATATTCTCTCTCTCTCTCTCTCTCTCTCTCTCTCTCTCTCTCTCTCTCTCTCTCTCTCTCTCTCTCTCTCTCTCTCTCTCTCTCTCTCCGGTTGTTGGCCATGATATGAAGGCAAGAAATGAATGAATAATGATTTTTACAAGTTAAACAAAGGTAATGCTGAAGATGTTCTCTCAAGATGTGTGTGTGTGTGTGTGTGTGTGTGTGTGTGTGTGTGTGTGTGTGTGAGGGGAGGGAGGGGGGGAGAGGGAGGGGGGAGAGAGGGAGATAGAGAGAGAGAGATAGAGAGAGAGAGAGAGAGAGAGAGAGAGAGAGAGAGAGAGAGAGAGAGAGAGAGAGAGAGAGAGAGAGAGAGAGAGAGAGAGAGAGAGAGAGAGAACCAGCCAGCCTCCTTGAAGTTTGAAATCTTGCCTAGCGGGTTCCCTGGGAGGGCGTCCGGGCTGGAGTGACTGGCGTATCATCGTGAGTCTTGCATTATCCTCAACCCAGTGGTGTGTCAAAGATCAGAAAAGCCTCCAGGATGTTAAGTTAAAACGTTCCTTCTTCCCACGACGGCTGTGACCTCTCCTAAGTGTGCCCAAAACCCGCTTACACACACACACACACACACACACACACACACACACACACATACATACACACACACACACACACACACACACACACACACACACACACACACACACACACACACTCAACCCACGATTATTATTCCATTTAAATTTCACTCAGAACAATTCTTCGATAAAAAATTTCCCCAGTCTAACCTAACTAACTTGACCTAACCTAATTTAATCTAACCTAACCTTACCTTACCTAACCTAACGAAATTCAACTTAACCTAATCTAACTTAACCTAGTCTAACCTGACTTACCCTTACCTTACCTAACCTAACCTAACTTAACATAACCGAACCTAATCTAACCTAGCCCAACACATCCTAACTAAGCTAACATTACTTAACCTAACATAATTTATCATGGAGGAAATTGGTTTGAGAGGAAATCAATGTGAGCTGGAATGGTCATAGGGGAAACACACACACACACACACACACACACACACACACACACACACACACACACACACGCCAGTAAAAGTCGTTATAGTCGTAATCTTTTTGGTCACACAAGTGGTTCTTCTCGGTGCTCTCCTTGCCCCCTCAGTGAC
The DNA here is from genome assembly GCF_035594125.1 of Scylla paramamosain. Taxonomy (NCBI): domain Eukaryota; kingdom Metazoa; phylum Arthropoda; class Malacostraca; order Decapoda; family Portunidae; genus Scylla; species Scylla paramamosain. The sequence goes on from NC_087154.1 coordinate 32,582,750, forward strand.
GTGTCGTGTTCAAGGGTGAGGAGAAAAAACTATATACCAGTCTAACGAGTTCAGAGAGGGAGCAAGACAGGGAGGGATGCTTGAGGTCTTGTAAGGGGGATCTTGTTATCTTACGCGTTTGATTTCTTACTCTTCTCTCTCTCACTAAGATATGTAGGTCAGAATTCCAGGTTTGTTTTTGCATAATTTATAGTCTGTCTTTTCCTCCTGTCTGATGCAAGTGAAAAGAATCAAGATAAATGTCAGAAGTCCAAGTCCGAATGCCAATGTTTTATTGCAGTGTGTTATTAGTTTGTTAATCTTGAAGCACAAATAATGCGATGTGTTTTAGTTCAGTCTCTTTTGTTCTTGCGTGTGAATGAAAAAAAAAAGTTTTAGCTTTCCAGTAAATTAATAAGTGTTCGCTTTGTATATCTGGTTATTTATGTACTTAATGTATTTATTTATTTATTTATTTATTTATTTATTTATGTTAATCTATTTATCTATGTCTCTCTGCTTATTGTATCTATTGAGGCATCTATTTATTTACTGTATTTACTTTTTTTGTATTTTATCGGGACACTGAAAAGTACTTCACCTACCAGTATTATTATAAATGATGGAAGGAGACAGCACACAATATTAACACCACTCGATTTAATGCCTTTCTTATATTTCTCTGATTCAATTTGACTCGCGAACCATTCCCTCCAATCACACTGTCAATTTCTCCTTACCTGACCTTTATCTTGCATCCACTCCAGCACCGCCACTCGCTTGAATTAAAATAGGCGATTATCGTAAGTTTCCGGGAGTAAAGGTGAGGCAAAGAATTGAAATAAAAGTTGGGTGGCGGCAGAGCAGGTGCGGGCGTATTATAATGAAGTGTGGAGGGGGAGCTTGAATCCTTCCCCCCTTGTGTGTGTGTGTGTGTGTTAGCATGCGTGCGTGCGTCCGTACATATTCAAATAACAGCCTTTACCTACTTCAGCCATGACTCAGCTAGGTTCCCTCTGCCTACCAGTGACGAGAAAAAGAAGACGCATGACCTAGTGAATTCCTGGAGCTCAGGAAAACCCGTAATCAGCGAAGCATGTGTGAGGGACGCTCGCTCTTGGCTCGCTGCTTGGTGATGTGGCCTGAGGGGACGGAGAGAGAGAGAGAGAGAGAGAGAGAGAGAGAGAGAGAGAGAGAGAGAGAGAGAGCTGTGGCCTTTAGGAAACGTTTTTCAGTCCACTTCGATTCCTTCGCTGAAACATCTGCTCATGATCTGGGCGAATCACTGATAACCAAACGAGCTGTGATAAATATAAGGGAATAATGATAATAAATGTGAGAATGATATGCGAAGGAAAGCTGCGGTCTTTTGGAAACGTTGTCCTGATCGATTCCTTCACTGAAACGTCGCCTGACATTGACGAACTGCTGAGAAACAAAGAAACTGTGATATATGTAAGGGGAATATAAAAATAATAAGTGAGGATGGTATGTGAAGGAAAGTTGTGGCCTTTAGGAAACTTTTTAATTTCTGATCGATTCCTTCACCGAAACGTAAACTGGCATCGACGAGCTACTGATAGACAAACGAACTGTGATGCAAACAAGAGTAAAGGGAGAATAATAAGTGAGAAAGGTAAGCGAATGCAGGTTAAAATAGTGGAGGTAGTAAAAGAACCACAAATCTAGAGGGGATAATAATTGGTGGTGGTGGAGGCATCCTGGCGTGCCGCGCGGGACCACCGAGAGTGTGAGGGACTCGGGGCCACTGCTTAATTTGCCACGCGGGACGAATTAGTTTTAATGGGGGAGGGGGAGGAAGCACCGGGCGGCGGGCTGGGTGCGAACTTCATCCTAATTCTGTTTAGAGTAGATTTTCTCGTTCCCTCCTCCCGCCTGGATTACTGGAACTGTGCCTTTTTCCATTGGACGAGGCGAGTGTTGCTTCTTTGTATAGTTTTCTTCTCATTCGATCAGCTGATAGTTGTTTTTCAAGTGTGAGTTGGTAGTGATGTTATGTTAGATTAGGTGATGGTAAATATGCTTTTCTAATCTTTTTATTTAAGCAAAACATTATTTAAGCAAAACAATCATCTTGCATTGTACCTTACATTACCTTACCTTACCTAACCTTACCTTCGCCTTAACCTAGCCCTAGATTACCGTACCTTAACCTAATCTTTCCTTTTCTTACTTTACCTTACCTTAGTTTACTTTACCTCACCTCACCTCACTTCACCTCACCTCTCCTCGTGTCATCTTACTTTACTTTACCTAACCATATCCTACCTACCTTAATAAAATCTTACCACAGAAATAACAAGTGGCTTATCTTCACCTGATCCCTATTCTTCGTTAGTAAAGGACTGAGGAGTGGCATTGAATAATCTCCTTTCACTCTCTCTTCCTCTTACACATAGTTGACCTTCCTTCGTGTCCTTTAGCATACAAGAGGGAGGAAATCTCTTCTAGGACGTCAAGGGATCTGCGCAAATATTTACAGGGCGAATAAACAACGTAATGGAGGGAGGGTGACGCAGACGAGGCGACAAGGAGCCATTGTGAATCAGGCGACAAGAATGTTCTCTGGTGGGAAGATGTGAAAACTGCGCGTGTTGCTCTGTTTACGAAGACGAACGTACTGTGTTAACGAATGTATTTATAGCGCTTTGAGGGATGTGAGTGTAGGTCAAATACATACACACACACACACACACATACACACACACACACACACACACACACAGGAAGGCCATGACCACACAATGGGTGTCTGGTATTAGTCGGCGTCGCTTCCAAGTTTCAGGGAGGACGGCTGCCTCTTGGAGTGTGTGTGTGCGCACTTCGCGGCTGCCAGGGGTCACGTCTCTCCGCCTTTGCCTGGTGTGATTTTTGTACAAGTAGTGGTGGTGGTAGTTGTTGTTGGTGATTGTGGTGGTGGTGTGGCTGTGATAGTAGTGGTGACATTATTAATATATTAGTGATATTGCAAGTAGTAGGGGTAGTAGTAGGGATAACAGTAACAGGACTGGTAGTAGTAGTAATAATGGTAGTTGTAGTAATAGTAGTAGTAGTAGTAGTAAAAGGAATAGTAATAGTTATTTTATACAAGAGAGAAAATTGTTGTTTAGTTTAAAAAGAAAAATCTTATACTAACATAGCACGCAAAAAGAAAAAAAAAAACGGTAGAAAGAAGGAAGAATATAGAGACCTAAGAAAAATCCCCAGATGCTAAGTCACCATTACAAAGCGTAGACAAAAAAAAAAAAAAAAAAAAAATGGGGAAGTACAATTAGGACTGGGAAAGAAAAAAAGCGAGAAAAAAACATGTAGGAAAATACGTAATATGACTTTAGGGTACAGGCGGGAAAATACCTGAAGGCGGAGAAGACAAGCTAAGCAGGGGAAGAGAGGTAAACAAGATTGACTGCCCGCAGGAATGATTAGCCTTGTCTGACTGATTGCATCACCTCGCTCTCTCTCTCTCTCTCTCTCTCTCTCTCTCTCTCTCTCTCTCTCTCTCTCTCTCTCTCTCTCTCTCTCTCTCTCTCTGTTTGTTCACATGTTTACTGATTTGTGTTATTATCTTATCCACTCATTTGTTTATTTATTCCTTCCTCTGTCAAGCTGAATTTATTTGTGGGGTGTTTGTCTCTTTATCATATTATTGTTTGTAATGTTGTCTCTATTTTTACTCACTTTATATTTGTTCGTTTGTGTATTAATTATATTATCATCACATTATGTGTTCATTTAGAAATGTGTTTGTATATCCGCTGATCCCTTTTTATTTATGTCCTGTATCTATTTGCCTTCATCTTTTTTCTATTGTTATTTTCACCCTTTATGTTCAATATGATTTTCATGGACATTTTTAATAAGTTTTCGCGCACGTTTTCTATTTACATTATAATCATTACTGTCATCGTACATATTTCACCTGATTTTTTTTTCTTTACTTTAAAGTGTAATCATTGTCGCACTAAATAATACTCGGCATCAGATAAAAGTCATCGTGATTTATTAATAACATATTCCTTGTCTCTTTTGTAGGTTTTACATATTTCAGTATTAGCGACTGTGTGTGGTGGTAGCAGCAGGGATGTCTGTCTATCTGTCTGTCTGTTCGTCTGTCTGCCTGTTCTTTATCATTTGCCTATGTGTGTCCATCTGTCCGTTTGTTTATCTCATTTATAGTCTGTATCTGTTCGTTTGTTTGTCCCTTACATTGTCTGTTCGTCTCTGTCCTTTACCGTGTGTTGAACTGTCTGTCTATATCTGTCTTTTAATATGTCTATATGTCTTTCCTTCTCTCTTCTCTACTTTTTGTCTATCTGTCTATCTCTGTCATTACCGTCCGCCTATCTATCTGTCCGTTTGTTTGTCTATCCTTTAACGTCTGTCTGCCTGTCCTTTACTGCAACTAGGAAGAGTAAGGAGGCGTCTGGTCACTCAGTGTATCAGTAACATGTTCACAACCTCATCGCCAGCAGGAGGGAATGGACGAGCGACGGAGGCTGTGGCGGTGAAGTGCTCGGGTTCAAGACTACGCCACTGTCAGCCAGGCAACCCTAAGCCCTCTATTGCGGAGAAACCTGATTAAATTCGGCGACCAAAAGGATCCCGTAGCTCGTAAAAGGCTCCTCGGCCAACATAAACAAGTGTACCGGGTCCGAGTCCGTCGTGTTTTGTCGCTAAATTATTATTATCGGGGAGTTGTTATCGGTCATCACTCGGGTTCGGAAGCACACCTGCCCCGCACCTGCTCCTTCAAGCCTCTGCCGCCGCCGCCGCCTCTCTCCTTCCCGGGTAAATGTGATGTGGCTGGGTGGGGAGAACTGCAATAGAGTCGTTTTAAGATAGTGTTTTGTGGGATGCTCTAATGGGGATGGGGACGGTCCTTCTCCGTTGTGGAATTTCTCTCTCTCTCTCTCTCTCTCTCTCTCTCTCTCTCTCTCTCTCTCTCTCTCTCTCTCTCTCTCTCTCTCTCTCTCTCTCTCTCTCTCTCGTTTCATTCCAGCTGTGCTTCCTACAAGCCCGGGAACTGCTAGTGGTGGTGGTGGTGCTGCTGCTGTTAGCGAATTGCTAGTTTTTATGTTCATGGCCTTATCTCTCCCTTCCTCCGGTCCAGCCTCACCCGTCATGTAAAGGGAGGCTCAACATGTCCCGCTCCCTCCATCTAATTGGTAATACTAGACCGCTAGCTGAGCTGCACCAGGAGTCTGATGTTTATCATAAAATTTGCTCGACAAACTCCCCCGCCCTGGTCTTGCTGAGCCTGGCCTGACCGATGTGCGCACGAATCACTCACGGCCTCTGCTTCTGATACTTTAATTATCCATAATGTGTACATGGATTTTTTTTTTCCCTGTTTCTGTTAGATAAAATATTAATGAGTATATTTTGTACTGGTGCCTATTTGTTTGTATCTTTGTCTGTATGTAGTTAGCTATCATTAGGGAAAAGTCGCAAGGAAATTTAAGGCTGAGGCAAGATAAATATTTGTTTATATTTATATTTACCAGCTTATAGTTTTTTTGGGTACGTTTTCCTTTTTATCTATTCAGATTAGTAGTAGTAGTAGTAGTAGAAGTAGTAGTAGTAGAAGTAGTAGTAGTAGTAGTAGCAGCAGCAGTAGTGATAGTAGTTTTGGTGGTGGCAACGGTAGTAAACAAGTAATTCGTGCAAGTAGACAGTGTTACCAAGTTCATACAACAGTCATCACGGAAGTACAGTTTAGCAGAACAATGGAAGGGATGTCGTTAGTGTTTTACGTGCAGGGTCAAGGCCAGGAAGGGCGGAAAGATCACCTTTAGGAGGAATTTTAATTGCATGCATCATGAAGTGCGAGGGGCGTGGCGGGAGACAGGGAAAGGGACTGGCAGGAAGAAGACCCTCCTTCCGCCCTCTGTTTGTGCCGGTGGTTGTTTTGAGGCGGGTGTGGCTGTGGCTTCCTGTTCGCACTTCAGTAACACCCACCGCCGCTGTATAGTCTTGGTATTCAGTGGCAGAGTCGTACTTAAAACCGACAGTGTGTTTGTTTGTAGTGATTCTAGTAAGTACACACACACACACACACACACACACACACACACACACACACACACACACACACACACACACACACACACACACACACACACACACACACACACACACACCTTGAGATAATTACTCTAGAAAATTATCACAACATAAAAATAGTTGCATGCTGCATAATACAATAAAAAGAGGGAAAATATATACATATGTAAATCACATCTCGCAAACGAGCTTCGCAAATACATACTAATACTTGGTACGTAATTATGACACTACAGTACTAAAAATATCCATAATTTTTTTTTCTTCTTCACGGAAATAAAGTCACAAGCTCAGTGGCCTCGATATTGCCTCGCTCAGTATGTCACGGCGGCTGAGTGCTTACCGTCCGTTGGCTGCTAGTCTAGGTAATAATCTGACGCTAAATGGGACCAGTTCGAAATTCGTAAGGGGCGTGGACGGACATTCCTACAACTCCTCTGCTCATCAGCCTCTGTAGTAGGACCGGTCAGATTATGATAGGTGAGGTTAGATTAGGTTCGGGTGGTTAGGTGAGGTTAGATTTGGTTAAGTTAGTTAGGTTCGGATTGGTTGGTTAGGTGAGGTGAGGTTAGGTTAGGTTAGCTTAGCTTAAGTTTGGTTTGGTTAAGTTAGACTAGGTGAGGTGAGAGGTGAGGTTAGTTGAGGTGAGCTTAGTAGGTTAGTATCTGTTTGGTTATGTTATGTTAGGTTAGGTTAGGTTAGATAAGGTTAGGTTAGGAGAGCTTCGGTTAAGTTCGGTTCAGTTCGGTTGGGTTAGATTAGGTTCGAATCTCATACATGGCGTGGACAGACATTCCGCCAACAGCTCTGCTCATCAGCTTCCATAGGACCGGTTGCTGGAGCGGCGGTGCCCAGAGGAGCACTTCAGCTCCTTTACTGCCGCGGTCGTCTTTTGTTAACAGAGCCGTGTAAAAATTTTCATGGACACAAAAAAAAAAAAAAGAATAGAACGTTAATTTTGTCTTTTACAGGCCACAGAAGTATTTAAGAGAGTGAAGCATTAAAACGCTGCGTGTAAAACTGTTTTTGGAGCCACAGAAAAAAAGTTTTGAAAAAAAAAATAATAGGATGTTAATTTTATCATCTCTACGCTGCGGAATTACTTAGAGACTGAAGTACACAAAGAAAAGTACCTAAAAAAGTGTAAATTTTTTTCCACTGACAGAGAAAAAGAGAAGACAATAAATGTTAATTTTGTGTTTTATAAGCTGTAAAAATCATATAAGAGACTGTAATAAAAGATACCGGAATAACTTGTGTAAAAAAAACAAAAAGCTTTCCATGGCACCGAAAAAAAAAAGTTATTGTCTTGCCTAAACTACAAAATTATCAAGACTTGAATGAAAAAATAAGTGTCTGAAAAGCTGCAAGTAATCTCGAAGAAAATCCATTAGTAAAAGTTAAAGGAAGAAACACTGGTATCTTACACAAGGCGGCCAACGTCCAGCACAGGTGAATAGCCCCTCAAAGGAACGCCAGACCAATGAAGCGGATATCACCACCCCAGGCACAACTGCTGCCCGCCTTTACTGTTATCTTACCTGTGCTGAAAGTCGTCCCTACAATCCTCCTGCTGTAATCTCTTCAGGGAGGGCGAGGTTAACGTGCGATATGAGGGGCTGCCACTTGTAATCAGTTTATCACATCTGACAAATTGAACTCGTCAGCTGTTTTATTTGCGTAGTGCAGGTGGCGTGACGTGGAGTGATTGGTTTGGTGCTGTGTCATGTACTGATCTTGTCTCGTGACGATTTTTACGTAGAATTCGACCTTTTGTTTAGTGTTTTCTTATTTTCTAATCTTTTAATCTGTTATATGTGTGTGTGTGTGTGTGTGTGTGTGTGTGTGTGTGTGTGTGTTTACATTGTCGGTAATTCTTTTACTTCGCTTTCCTTTCTTTAATTTAGTTTCATCTTTTCTTTGTTCTTTTCTAATTCTGCTTTCTGAATTATGCGAGGCAGCGCCATATGATCCGGTTGTTGCGATGCTCTAATTCAATCAGTTCAATAGTCCTGCAAGTTTCCAGTGGTTATAAAAATGTGTGTGGAAAAAATGTATTGAGATTCATCATTGTTATTTGTATTACAGTAATTACTGAGTATAAACCATGAGTAATGGATTCTTTGTGTCGTTATTTATTTATTTATTTATTTATTTATTTATTAGATGACTTTAACGTTTATTTTTAGGTTGGCGGTCAGCAACGGCCAGTTCTTGCCTCGGTGCCCTCGGACAATCTGATACGTAACATTTGCACTGTATTGTAGCACAGTGATATTGTTGCTCAGTAATTGTCAAAGTATATCCTGTCTTTAAGCCGACCGACTGTTGCCTGCCTTTCAAGTTCCTCGGTTTAAAGGCGCCACTAGAAAAGCGCTAGTCCGCAAAATTACGATAGTTTCGGCTAACCTTTACCGGTGAACTTTTCCCGCTCCCGCAGCCTATCTCACTTTTTCGAACTCGCTTTAAAGGTCACGCATTATTATATACCTGAAAATTGTGAAATCGGATTTACACATTTGACTCTCGCAATGCCATTTATGCCTCCCATATTGTAGTGGTTCAACAAACGCATTTATGTCAACAAACATTATTATATATCTCAAAATTGTAAAACCCTCAACCAGAGTAGTGCATTGATTTTTCGTGTCATTTATACCTCCCTAAGCCGTCATGTCTGGTCAATAAACGCAGGTCTCAACGCTAAACACTGAATCGCCTACACACAAAAAAACTTTCCGTGGACGAAGCCGGCTGACTTGACGTTAACAAAAGCCTGGTAAGCAGACAGTCAGCGAGGGTGTGTGCCGCCGCCGCCGCGACAGGAATGTTGAGGGAGTTGGCCGCTGCTGCCACGACACGAATACAAGATGAAGGGACGACCCGACTCCTGCCTCCGACCCCGACGCGCTCACTCGTTTTTATGTCCACGGAGCCTATTAGAGGTGCCGCGTTTGGGGGTGCAGGGGCCGGGTTCCGCTCTCCTACGGTCGTTTCGTATCTCTCCTTGCCACATCCCTTCCCATCACGTCCTCTTTAATCCTGCCACATCCTGTTGTTCCGTCAGTCAGGCCGCACGAGATCAGGTGTGGCCGTGCGAGGTGTGGGGTCGCGACTGTCCCCTAGCTACGTACGAAACACACACACACACACACACACACACACACACACACACACACACACACACACACACACACACACACACACACACACACACACACACACACACACACACACACACACATTGCTTGAACATCACAGAACAATACGATTTTCTAGCTATCACATAAATTTTGATTGCAATAAAAGATGAGGTGATAGCGACAAGATAAAACATACACGAGTACATTAACTAAAGGAAAAAAATTGAACACTGTTGATACAAAGACAACCACAGAAGTTCAGTTCAGGATCTGTATACCACAACTAGATAAACACACACACACACACACACACACACACACACACACACACACACACACACACACTGTAGCTGCTTTCTCTCCTTAAATCAAGCTACTACCAGGATCTGCAGTTCTCTAGTATGCTTTACGTGGCGTCTTGTTTTTCCATGACACGCCTGATCACTATTCTATTCACCCCCAAAAGCGGCTGTGTATCTGGGAAATGATTACTCTCGTGCTGCTAGGAATGCTCTGAGCTAGCCTCTGTGACGTGTGTTTAGTGTTCAGGTCGGGGTTGTGCTTCGCCTCGTCTCCCTTCCCTGGTGATCCGTGTTGACTCTTCCTGTTAAGATTATCGTGCAAGTGTCGAGTGTTTTGGCTGCAGATGTTAGTTATCTTTGTATTTCGTTGTTCTTTTCTCGTTTGTTCTGAGTACGAATGCAATTTTGTGTAACTGCAGCGATTTGTTTCTTATCGTGTTCTTGATGACGTTTTCTTCCCATTGTTTTTTAGTTTTACTGTTCTTCCTTATTTGTTTAGACCTTTGCTTCATCCTCCTGTCTTTTCATTTATCGTCGTTGTTGTCGTTTTCATCATCACCATTATTATCATCATCATTATCATCATTATCACTCAGTCTTGATGTTTGAGTCGGGAGGACAAAAAGTACACTTATTTTCTTTTATTATTATTATTATTGTTATTATTATTATTATCACCACTACTACTATTTCTTTTATATATTTATTTTTTACGTTGGTCCCCCTGTCTTCCACAATAGTCTGCATGAGTCACCCTCAGTTCTGCCTTTACCGTCAGTGCCACAGATGGTGACGGCGAGGCATGAACGTGACGTTAATTTGTGTCTTCAGTACGTACCGCTGCCAAGGAATTCATAAAGAAACGTGCGTAGGTTGAATTCTAGGTGTGTTGCATCACCGCGGATACTTTAGGCTATGTTATTATCCTTATCATATCCCTTCCGCTGCTGCTCATCCTACCTTCACCTGATAAGGATCTGTAAGTGTCTGGGTATACGTAGCGCTGTCGGGCGTGGAGTGAAGCAAGGCCGTCGGGTGAAGTCCAGCTGTGTTGTGTCACCTATAACATCGTGGATACTTAAGTCTATGTTTGTTTATCCCCATCATGTTCCTTTGGCGGCTGTTCACCTCCAAGACCTGTTTTAGTATACGGTATAAGTCGTTTGCCACCCTGCTCACGACACACATGGATGGAGAAAACCTGGCTGGCGTGGGTAATCATTGACGTTTTACTAATGTTGTGTCCTTTTTTGCTGTATAACCTGCCAATAAGGTAAGAAGCGGTGGTGATAAGTCTTATTATAGCCTGTTTTCATCACTCGATTTCCTCGCTTCTCCTCGTAAGATGTACTGGTTAGAAAATACCTGTCTTGTACCCACCTGAACCTATCTACCTGTGCTCACCGTTGCCTTACAGGTACGTAGGTTTTATTAGTATACTGGTTTATAGCTTCCTGTCATATTCTTACCTGTCTATAATTTCACCTTTACCGGTACATACAGGTTTGCAGCTTTCTATCGTGTGCCTGTACTTGCTTACCTTTGCGCACCTTTCACTCACCGGTACGCATGTTTCATTACTTTAGTGGTGTATGGCTTTCGAAACTGCTATAATTTCCTACATGCACCTTACCTTTACTGATATACGTACTTTAATGCTCTATACCGACACTAACTACCTTAACGCACCTTTCCATCACCGGTACTCGTGCTTCATCAGTGTAGTGAGTTACTGCTTCTTAAGTTACTATCGTTTTCTGCACGCACTTTACCAATATAAGCATCTTTCTGCCCTGTACCAACACCTACCTGGCTTTACGTACCTTTCTTTCACCGGTACTCGTGTTTAATTGTAGAGAGTCGCAGCTTCTTAGATTCCCGTTTTTTTTTGTTTTGTTTTTCTACACGAGCCTTACCTTTACTAATATACACGCATGTTTCTATCCTATACCAACACTTACTTTTCTTTACGTACTGGCTTTCTCTCACTGGTACTCGTGTTTTATCAATGTACAGGTTTACAGCTTCCCATAGTTGTCTGCACGCACCTTCCCCTTAGCAGTATACACGTCTTTCTGTATATACCAACACTTACCTGCCCTTTATGCACCTTCCCTTTACACGCGGGTTTTATTAGCAGTATCAGCATTATGTGGATCACTACCTGGGTTTAGTGGCGCCTGAAGGGGGACTCCTGCAGGCGCTGAGGAGAGAGACGGGAAGGAATTTGATAGGCGGCGGACTGACCTCAGGAACGTGTTGGCAAATTTATGAGGGAAATTTCGACTGGAAGTTCGTCCATAAATAGCACACCTGGCAAGGAGGGTGAGCAATGGTTCGACTCCCGCGTCCCTGTGTAATATTTCCCTCCCTTGACTTGCATATGATCCTGTGTTCGTAAGTTGGGGAGATGGAAGAGAATGAAGAGTGTGGTGTTATATGGAGATGGAGCACAATGAAAAACAAGGGAAGAACAATGAGTATCGGGAAGAGGAATGGAGTGTGTGTTGTGGTGTTGTGGAGAGGAAGCATAAATGAACACAAAGGAAAAAAAATGAGTATTGGGCAAGAGAATGAAGAGTTTGGTGGTGTGTGGAGAGGAATTGTAAAGGAACACAAGGGAAGAACAATGATTATCAGAGAGAGAGAGAGAGAGAGAGAGAGAGAGAGAGAGAGAGAGAGAGAGAGAGAGAGAGAGAGAGAGAGAGAGAGAGAGAGAGAGAGATTATGGGATTTTGCTTTATGCTTTAACTTTCTTCTTCATTCCCTGTAACTTTGTGATGAGAAGGTGCGGTGTATGTCACAGAGTTTTGTACCCTCTCCTATATCTTTTCTTTTTCTACTTTTATATATCACCGTTTTCTCCTTTCTTATATCTCACTGTATCCCGCGCCTCCTGTCTCTCTTCCATCCTCTTTTGTATCTTGTTTTCCTCCCCTTTTATATCTCTTTGTTTTCTCCCTTGCCTGTGTCTTGTTTTTCTTCCTTGCTTAAACATCTTTTATCTTGTTTTCCTTCCCTGCTGTATCCCTTTGCTTTCTCCCTCGTCTGTGTTTTGTTTTTCTCCCCTTCTTAAATATCTTTGATTTCTTCCCCGTTGAAAATAAATGAAGCTTCTTTTTGTTGTAATGACATAGTTTTTACAGCATATTGATATCTTCTTTCCGTCTTATATCTCCTTGCCTTCATTCCTTGCTAACATCTTTACTTTCTTCCCCTCCTAGCTGCCTACATCCTTGTTTTCTCCCTTTGCTTTCTATATTTTCTTTTTTTTTTCTATCTTCTTCTGTCTCAGCGTCTCCTCCTTCCTTACCACTTATCTTTTGCTCTACTTCATATATTTCTTTTCTCTCCCTTCATGTCTTTTCTTTTTTCTCCACGTATATATCATTTTTTTTCTTTTTACCCATTTCCTACATGTCTTTCTACGCTGTACTCCTTCAAGCTGGTAGAACTGCGTATGAGGAGAGACCAGGCCATGGGGAAGGTTGTCAGGCGGGAGTGAAAAAAAAAAAAAAGATTGGGGGAGGGGAACAGAGGAACAGGTGCTTACGGCCATAATTCAGTAGTGGCTCAGGTGGTGCACAGCCTTCCCATCATCTGCTGCTCCGCTTCTCTCTACGTGGATCCTCGAACAGGTGGTTGTTGCTTCTCCTGCTTCTACTACTGCTTCTGTATCTTTAAAATGGTGGTCTTGATGCAGCTCATGAAAAGAAAGGTCGTGGCATTCTTGCTTGCTTTTGGTGATGGTGTATGGATGTGTTCTGTGATTAATCTCCTTGTGTCGTGGAGAGATGAGCCTTATGTGTCACCCTACTCCTGAAAAAAACGGTGGTGGTATTTTTGCTAGTTTAGGTCATGGTGTATGAGTGTGTATTGTATAATTTAACATTAGATTGGCTTTTAGTATTAAGTAAACTAGAGATATGAAGCTTTGTGAATTGTAAATGCAAAAATAAACATTGACCAGTGGAATAAACATCGCAATCTGAATTTGAACTTGTTTCGTGATGGTCCTTTAGTGTTGTGGAAAGTGGAAGCTGATAATTATGCTCATGGGCACTTAAGGGTTGCAGTTTAACTTTTTTTTCGTAGTCTAGCGAGAATTATAGGCATATTTATGATGTCTTGTATAGGAATGGAAAGGTTAAACTGGGTCTTTTGTTTTTTTTTTCTTTTATTTATCTTATTTTACACTTGAGGTCCTACTTCCTCCATTTATTCGAAGCTTCTATGTGGTTCGGTTTCATGGCTCCTTAAATCAATCAATCATTAGGTTACTTCGAAGCGGCACTGGATGGAGTCAACACGTACCACATACACACTCTCCCAATCACGATCTCATTTTTTTTTTTTTCTCTTTATATAATTTCGTCTCCATAAAGTGTTGCTTGTCCAATAATTCAGTGTGTCGTATAATTCAGCGTGATTCATTCCTTCACCATACATCAATTCCTGAAATTCGCACACCCGATTGGAAGTAATTTATCGGGCAAGTATTTTATGTGCATTTTTTTTCACTTCCTCTGAATTCGTTCCATTTTTTTTTTTTTTTTTTGGCTGCGAGTGATTTGTGATTCTCTCTCCTCCCTCTCTCTCTCTCTCTCTCCCTCTCTCTCTCTCTCTCTCTCTCTCTCTCTCTCTCTCTCTCTCTCTCTCGGTCACCTGTTAGTGTTTTTACCTCTATGCCAAACTAATTTCTCGTTCGTCTCTTTCCGTGCAGCAAAATCCGGCAGCCGGCGAAGTCCAGCGAGCAGCGGATATTTTTCTGCTCTCTCTAGAATTTAATTGTAATAGCTTAATTATCTCACATGAATGGCTATGAAACAAGCGTTATTTTTCTTTTTTTTTATCCTGTACAGAAATTGTATCAAAAGTAAAATTTTTAACTTAATTGATAGTCCTTTTATGACAAGCATCAATGGGTCTACAATACCATGGAGGGGGGAAGGAGGAAGGGAGAGTCGAGGTTCTGGTGATGTGGGTGTTTGTGGGCGTGTGGCGATACAAAGGGGAAGCAGGTTAAGGGCAGGACGGAGCGAGATAGGCAGAAGAGGGAGCGGGGAGAATAGGAAGAAAGAAGGAAAGAGGAGAGTAACAACGGGGGAGATAAAGGAAAGAAAAAAGGGAAGAGAAGGAAGAGGAAAGGAAAAAAAAGGAAAAGAAGGGAAAAGGGATAAGAAGGGAAGAGAAGAGAAGGGAAACGAGAGAAAGGAAAGTGGAAAAGTGAAAGATAGAGAAGGAAAAGGAAAGAAAAGGGAAGTGAGAGAAAGACAGGACAGAAAAAGGAAAGGTGGAGGAACTGGAAGAGAGAGGAAATAAAGCGAGAAGAAAAGGTAAATAATCCTGGGAGAACAGTGGAGGGCAGAACACGAACAAGCAGAGCAGCGCAATACTTGGAAATTGAGTTACATCACCACAACTGCAGATTAAGTGACGCCGCTTACAATTGAAAAAAAACAAAAAAAACAAACAAAAGGATCCCTACCATTGAGCAACTACCGTGAACTAGAATCGAACTCACAAACTTTAGACAGCGAGCAAGACGACTAATCTACAGAGCTACTAGGCCACAAAAGTAGTTACTCAGTCCATGCACATAATATATACTTACGGTGATGTGAAATCCGATGTAGTGCATTATGTATGGTGTTCACAAAGGAAGGAGAGCTCACCTTTCGACTTATTTTTGTCATCATGCTATATAAAATGATCTGGTGTAAGTTTAATGTATTTTCAAAAGACACTGCTCGAGTCGTTTAAGCTTTCTCGTGCCCCTGAGTTTTATTCTTCTTTAGTTACATCATCATGAGTTACGCAAGTGTAGAAATAGGTACTGTACTGTCATCAGGAGTCAGAGGGCTGAGGGTAATGATCGTTCGTGTTCGTAAGGTAGAAACAAAGACACTCGGGTGACGTCCGTGGTACTTTGAACGTAACTTGTGAGGAGTACTTACCAGGAATCACGCGAGGTCTGCCAGCGCTCGCGTGTGTGACTAGAGATACGTACGCACGAAGGAGGATAAGTAGTAAAGTTGGTGTTTACATTCATGACTGCTTGCAGGAAGTACAGTGATGGCCAGTAGTCGAGTAGCATGCTGCACTCAACTTCCTCTCTGTTTGGCGTTTCTCTTCAATGTTTAATTCTCTGATCCGCTAAAATCTGTAAAATTCAGGACTTGTTATTGGATTGTGAACAGATCAGAGTACTTAAGATCGAAAGAAAACATAAAGTGCAGTAAAAATTAGTACAGAAAATACTTTTTTCATTTTTTTATTACAGCAGTACCCAATTGCAGCCAGAAAAGACGGCTTTCGTGTCTTATGGATTCCCTAAAGAATGTAATGTCTTTTTTTATATACAAAGGAGACGCACCAAAGGCAAAAGGCAATAAAAAAAGACCCACTAATTGTCTCTTCCATAAGAAAAAGGGTAAAAATTCCAAAGGATGTGTGTGTCTGTGAATGTTAGTGTTTTGGAACTGCTGTAGTGAATATCTAAAAGGACTTGGCGTCAAATTTTCTCCTGCTCTGACGAATCTTGTCCCTTGGCTTGCTGATATTCTGTTTTCTCGTGGTGGTCTAGTTTTGTATTGCTGTCTTTTTTTCTTTTATTTTTTTTGTCTTGAAGTCCATCTTTCTGTCAGTGTGGCTGTCTGTCACTTTGTCAGACAGTGGATGAATTTAGTCAGTCATTGAATTGTGTGTGTGTGTGTGTGTTTGTCTGCATGCATGAATGTATCTGTCTATCGGTCGATCGATCTATCTATACAACTCTCTCTCTCTCTCTCTCTCTCTCTCTCTCTCTCTCTCTCTCTCTCTCTCTCTCTCTCTCTCTCTCTCTCTCTCTCTCTCTCTCTCTCTCTTCACAACAATAATTATTTAAGTGACTCATATGTATTCTTTATCCTTATTAAACTGTACAAGCGAAATCATGAGACATATTTTTGTGTAGTATTTTCTTTATCACGCTCTTACACACACACACACACACACACACACACACACACACACACACACACACACACACACACACACACACACACACACACACACACACACACACACACACACACACACACACACACACACCGGGAAAATAGAGAAAAGAAAAAGGGGGAAAAAAAAGTGCATACTGCAAAAGTCATGGAATTTGATGTTTTATTCAGATACCAGTCCGCCTGAGAGAGAGAGAGAGAGAGAGAGAGAGAGAGAGAGAGAGAGAGAGAGAGAGAGAGAGAGAGAGCGAAAGCGAACATGTAGATCAAA
>NC_087154.1:32602026-32627026 GCF_035594125.1 Scylla paramamosain
ACACACACACACACACACACACACACACACACACACACACACACACACACACACACATTAATATAACCAAGAAACCCTCCATTCTCGAACGCAGCGAGGGTCTGACAAGAAGAGGAGGAAGAGGAGGAGCAGGAGGGGAGGAGGAAAAGGTAGAGGAGGAGGAAAATGACAACAACAAGGAGGAGCAGCAGCAGCAGCAACAAGAGGAGGCGGAGGAGGGAGAAAAGGAGAAGGAAAAATGTGTGCAACAATCAACTAAGAGCTTAACCTGACTCTCTCTTGACTCACGTCGGCCAATCGGTGGAAACCTTAGTAAATATTTTCGTCCCGGAGCATCAAATTAATCCCAGTCTCCTCTAGTCTGCTGTTGTTGACTCCAGACCCACTGGATGGATGACGAGGACTTGTTGCTGCTGCTGCGTGTGTGTGTGTGTGTGTATATGTATGTGTGTGTGTGTGTGTAGTGACGAGTTGTTGAGCCGTTGAGGGAACACTTGTTTAGCAATCTCCTTTGTTTTCATTTCCGTCTGCGTCTTTTCTTTTTTTTCGTCGTTTTTCGTCGTCGTTTTCGTGTTTTTTTCCTTTTTTTTTTCATTTTGGTTCATCTTTTAAATCATCTTTTTAAAAACTGGTTACTATTTTAACTGACTAAGAGAAAGAACCTGACCTGATCCATGTATCCCTGGTTGAATCCTTTAAAGCTTCAAACACTTCGGGCATATCACCAAACATTTTACGCTCATCGAATGTATGCAGCTTATCTACGTCTATTTTGTAATAAAAACATATGTTTTCGCCCGGGATCGAACCGGGGACCTTGCGCGTGTGAGGCGCACGTGATAACCACTACACTACGAAAACGATGGGGATATGACACTATGGATATTTTAAGAATGAGGGGATTGGGGAGATGAGAAGAAAGGAAGTCAGAGAAAGGGAAATAAGTGGAAATCAAGGAAAGGTAGAGAACAGGAAAGAAGTGAAGGTAAAGGAGATGGAAGATAAGGCAGAGAAGGTGAAGGAAGAGAAAGGAAGTTAATGGGGGAAAAAATGTGAATGTACAAGAAGAGATGGGAAAAGGAGGTGAAGAAGAAAAAAAGGGTAAAAGAGAAATATAAAACTAAAAAAAAAAATGGTTAATCAAAATTCGATAAAAAAAAAAAAAACATGTTATATATAATTAATTACATCACATTAGTTTAAGAAAATTATTCACTGTTAGGTAATTCTAGAGGAATCTTTGTTGGGGGAATCTTCTTAAGTGGAATTTACTTGGTTAGGAATTTAACGAAACCAAATTACTCCTGTCAATTCAATCGGTGTACATTATACAATTTTTCAAGGTCAGTGACAAGTCGGTGGTACTTTTCGAATTCACTCTTTTCTTCTAGTCTCGCAAATGATCCTCCAGTAAAACCCAAAGTCATGTATTTCGCTTCTCTTGTGTCCAGGTCAGCTCGGTCTCCTCTTCAGAACTCTTGACTTATCGCGTCTGTTACACGGAATGATCGGTTCCTCGGCCCTCCAGACACGCTGGCCCACTCGTCTCCGGCCCGGTGCAGTACTGCCCGAGGAGATATAATGTTAAACCTCCTTGGTACTGCCGCCTCGTGGAATATAGTATTTCTGGAGCAAGGACTGTGTTTTTCACTTACAGTTGAAAGACAATGTTATTGTTTATTGGACGTTTGTAGGTTTATAGTGATAGTTTAACAAAGATTCTGCATCATGAACAGAAAAATACACGAAAAACTGACTGGTCACTTTTGTAACTGACTGGTGAATGGTATTGGTATTTTCAAGGATGTTTGTACATATGATTCTAATGAGTTTTGTATTGATAGTTTAACAAAGACTCTGCACCAGAAATAGGAAAACGCAATGAGAAACTGACTGATAATCTCCGTAACTGACTTTACTGAATGTTACTGGGACCTTCAAGGACGTCTTTTCAAGGATGTTTGTACGTACGTATCCTTATGCATTGAACATAGGAAAACACACACGAGAAACTGACTAATCATCTCTGTAACCTTTCGAAACACACCTTATGAGTGCACAAAGTCTTTTAAGAATACTTATAGCGAAGGTTGCCGCGTCCTTCCTGGTGATGAGAAGCTCAGGTGATGTATTGGCGCGGCGTGTGTGTGTGTGTGTGTGTGTGTGCTGGGTGGGGCGAGGAAGGTAAAAAGGTTGATTCTCTGTAGGTAAATTGGTGTAATAAATCGTACTTGTGATGTTTATGACAGTTATTAGTGTATTGATGTGTCGGCGTTGTTTGCTTTGCCATGTATGTGTGTATATGTATGTGTGTGTATGTATGTGTGTTTTCGCATATGACAGCAATCCAGCAGTTATAAAGACACTTGAACGCATATCTTGAGTACGTGCGTATTTTCATGTGTACTTTGTTAATGGGAGCTTCAAAATGTACGTGCTCTGTTTGTCTGTATTCTTTTTCACTTATTTATTTATTTATTTTTTTTTTCTGCCTGCAAGTCTTTCTCATTCCAGCTTGCATGTCTCGCCGCAGTATCTACCATCCTCCCTCCATTCATTCATCGCCCCTTTTCCTCCCCTCCCCTTTTTTTATAGTAAGAGTGCAGTGTACCCTAGAAGCTCGCTCTCTTTTCCTCTCTCTTTTTTGTTTTTTTTCCTTTTTTTTTTCTTTCCCTCTCTCTAAACTTGCTCCCTTCCCTTCGACTGACTGTGCTTCAACCCCTCTATTTTTTTCTCCTCCTCTTCCTCCTCCTCCTCCTCCTCCTCTTCCTCCTCTTGCCCTGGTGCTGATGTGGTGGCCGCCCTGACATGATAGTGAGCGATAGTGACAAAATGTTTCCTCCCTAACCTCTCTGTCTGAACCTCGTCCTGTCCTCCCACTTTACATCCAGCCTCCTTCCACCCCTTCCGACTCCCACGACGCTTTCTACCCTCCTGTCCATTCTCCCACCCTCTCTCCCTGCCGCCCTCCTCCTCCTCCTCCTGCCGTAGCCTCGTCGCTGGTGATGGATGAAGGGCGTCGGGTGTGGGTGTGAGGGGCGTGAGGCGTGAAGAGCTGAGGGTGTTGGGTCAGACAGTGGAAGGTTGCACGTATTCTCATTGATTACTCTTGCCTTGTTCGGTGTCACTTAGGGTTATTAAAGGGAAACTGTGTGGTATGTTCAGAGGGTGTATTTTTTTATTAGTATTGTATGTGTGTGTGTGTGTGTGTGTGTGTGTGTGTGTGTGTGTGTGTCATTCAAAATTCACCTTAATGTTCAAATTTGTAGCTTTATCTTTCTTATTTTCTTCTTTCTGTCTGTCTGTGTCTTTTTTTTCATGTCTGTGTCTATTCTACATTTTTTCATTTTTTTTTCATTTTCATCAAGCTTCGTTCCCCCCCCTTTTTATTTTTTTTCCTTTAGACTAATTGCCATAATCCTTCCCTCCTCTGCCGTTTATTCGCGTGTTTCCTTTCTCCTTCACTCATCACTCATTCTCTTGATGCTCCTTACTCGGTAGATCAATGATTCTTAAACAACTACTTTATCTATTCCCCTTCATTCTCTTCCTTATGTCTACCTTATCCCAGCCATCTTCATTTCCGCCCTGCCATCCTTCTTTCCTTCCCTTCCTGTTTTCTCCTTCACTTATATCACTCTCATCTCCTTCACTTATATCACTCTCATTCCTCTTCCTCCCTTTCCTGTAGCTTACTTCCTCTTTTTTTTTTTTTATCTTCCTCTCCTTTATTTTTTTTTCTTTTTCCTGCTCTTTATTTACATTATCTAATATCTTCCTTCCTCCACTGTCTTCCTGATTTTTTTTTAATCATTCTCTTCTTCCTTTTCTTCCTCCCTATTTTACTTTCCATATTATATATCCTTCGTCTCACCTCTTCCTGTTCCTGCATCCTATTTCCTTTTTCTTTTCTTGTTTTACCTTCTTTTCCTCTTTTATACTTATATTCATTATTCATCATTCACTCTCACTTTCTCTTTCGTTTCGTCTTCTCTTTCTATTTCCTTTCCTATCTCCTACTTCCTCTATTTTTTTTTTCCTTCTCACCTTTCCTTTCCCCTTAAACTCATCCCTCCCATTCACTTCTTCGTCTCATCTTTCCCTCCCTCGTGCTTCTCTCCCTCCCTCTCTCCCTCCCTCCTCGTTCCCTCCTGCTTCCCTTCTTCCCTCTCTCATCATAATTATCGCGTCCCCCAGCTGTCATCCCCGCAAGGACCACCTCACCTGTGTTCTCCTGTCTCACCTGTCGAGTTACCTGTAATACCTGTCCCTCCCTTCCCCCGTTACCGCCGCCACTACTATTACCACGGCCTCCACCACCACCACCACCACCACCACTAGTATTATTATTATCGTCACCACAAAAATTACTCTCAAGCCTAAATCCCTCGCCACCACCACCACCACCACCACCACTACTACTACCACCACCATCACCATTATGTTCTCCATCACCGCGTTTTCAAGTTAAATTATTGTTGGCATTGTGATAAATCCGTGGAAATCCTTGACAGTGGTGTTTTATCGATGTCAGTGCGGCACGCTCGTAAAGAGGGTTTTATTTTTTTATATATATTTTGTTTTCTTGTATTCTCTCTCTCTCTCTCTCTCTCTCTCTCTCTCTCACGCACGTACGTAGGCGCACACACACACACACACACACGTTTGGTCTTTTCACTGCGACAAACGACAATTCACAACACCAAGAAAAAAAAACATATAAAATCTTTACAAGCACTTACGAGAGTGAAGGGGATAAAAGAAGGATAGATTTTCCAATTTCTAGTCCGTATAATGTTTAGAGGTGGTTGTGGAAGAAGAAATGTCCCAGAATGGCTATCAAGTAAAGAAAGGCAAACAAACAACAGTGAAAGGGTTCAGCATCAATTATTCGGAAACACAGCCGGTCACATACAACGGCCTGTTAGCTCAGTTGGTTAGAGCGCCGTGCTAATAACGCGGATGTCGAGGGTTCGATCCCCTTACGGGCCAAGTGTGAACAATCTTTTTTTTTTTTTTTTTTTTACTGAAAATATGAAAACTATACTAGTAATGTGGTGCAAATATATTTAGAAATTCAATCAAGTAAATCCCTCTTACAGTTTTGTAGTGGTTAAGGTCAATTCGATTCCTCTCCCGAGCGTTGAGCTGAGGACACAGCGCATTTGTTTCGTCATTTCGTCGCCTCGTGTGTCTCTGGAACGTTGTAATACATCAGTGCTGCTTCAATCTACTCCCTTCTCCTCACTCTCTGTTCGCCACATGACCCCCTCGTGCCCCTCAGTCCCCCTCCCAGCATCGTCTCTCCTCTTTCACCCTACCACCGCTCCTCCACCACTTCATCCCCACGGTTAACCCCTTCCCCAGCACTACTACAGTCTCTCCTCTTCCTATACATTACTTTTCTTATCATTGAATTTTATCTTTTACTTTCCTTTCCACCATTTATCTCAGTTCACTACTTACTCGCCTTTGTGTTGTGTTCATTCATCTTTTACTTCTCCTCCTCCTATTTTTTCCTTCTCTTTTCTACTTTTTCTTCCCATCATTTTATCTATCTTCCTTGTTACATTATTTTTTTTCACTGTTTTCCTCCAGCTCTTGGCTTTTTCTCACCAATTCTTGTCCTACTCTGTAATTTCCATACTTTTTTTTTTCGTTTCCCTACTTTCCTTAGCACCATTTCCCTCCACCCCTGACTTTCCTATCCATCATTTACCTTTTCCCACATTCGCTTCGTCATCATCATCACTCACCATTTCCATTCTACTTTTACTTATCTTTCCATGCCCCTTTCTCTTCTCTCTTGGCCTTTCTCTTTTCCTCTCCCTGTCGCCTCTCTCCCTTCTCTCCCTCCTTCCCTTATCTCCCCCAAAGTGGACGCCTCCCGCTGCCTGAGATCTCAAAGAAAACTTGTAAATGGGTTTCCAATGAGTATAAATTTCTTTTACGGCTTGAAAATATTGTCTTGGAGAACTCTTGATTTCTAACGTATGTATAATGCATGAAGTAAATTCCTCACGCGCAGTGTATTATGCCTCAGTACGTATTGTTTCAAAAGGTGCAGGAGATTGATGTCTCTACGGTGCGTCCTTTTGATGTGTATGACGTATGTTCCGCTCTCGTATGACGTATGTTCCGTTCTCGTTGAAAAATAATGGCTAAGTTTTTGGTCGCATTTATTTTGCATTCTTCCTTCTTTTGTATGCTCATTTTTCTTTTTAGTGTTAGCGTAAGTCAACCCCGCGGGTGTACTTGTTTGATATTTGAATGCAAGTTTATAGTATATGAATACCGCGCCTCGTGTATTTCAGTGTTAGGTGTTGTATGTATTTTAGCGTGGCTTGTTTCCTATAGGAGCTCTGTTCTGTTTGTTGGGTTGTGTCCAAGAGAGGATCCGATGCAGAAGACGGAGGGAAAGGAAGGGACTGTAGTTGTATTGAGAGCCATGTTCTGAAAGTTCCAAGCCACACCTCTATTACATTAAAAAGGCTCAAGTTGATGTAACGTGAGATTTAAAGATTTTTTTTTTATAGTTCTAGTGACAGATTAACAAGATTTCTACATTATTAACAGGAGAAACACTCTACTCTTGAGAACACGGCTAATCATCGCTGTGACCTTTGAAAATAGTTGTGATGAGAGACCATAGCGTTTCCAAATACGGGCTTGAATATCATAATGCGGCATATTTTCTTACCATGGCAGCTCCGTTCCTTTCATGAGGTTGTGTGTCGTGAAGCTCAGACGAGAGAGAGAGACTTGAAGTATTGCATGTAGTAAATTTTTTTTTTCTTTTTGTAGCCCTGTTCTCCTCAGTGGATTGTGTCTCCTCGGTTTCAGTTCTACAAAACGAGAGGAATGTGTGTGGAGCTGGCGATTAAGAAAAAAAGTAAAAAAAAAATGAAGCTGAAAAAAAAATAATAATACGGCGAATAATTGCTTGGAATCCGAAGAAACAATGCGTTTAGAAGACAGTTCTCACTCAGAAACTGCGTCGAGTGTCAATCTTATTTAATCATTACTGGAGAGAGAGAGAGAGAGAGAGAGAGAGAGAGAGAGAGAGAGAGAGAGAGAGAGAGAGAGAGAGAGAGAGAGAGAGAGAGAGAATGTCAGGAGGGGAGGGGTCTGTGAAGAATAATGCCTTGCTGTAACAGACGCATCGGAACAAAGCAAATAAAAAGCCAGGAATAACGTAATCACTATTTCAACCGCCCACGACTCCCGCCTTTGTCTCCCGCCTGAAGCACAAGACAGCCGCGATAGCTACTCGGGAACGCCCTCCGCCACACACGTACCTCCGTCCATTTCCACCCACCTACTCACTCCTTCCCGCTCTTCAAGGCCGCTCCGCTTTACTAAGTTGCCCCATGCCGCTTTTTCTCATTTTTCTTAAGACGTATTATGTTATTTTCTTTTATTATTTCCTCCGTGTAACTTTAGCCAGACGAAGCCGTTGTTGTCGTCGATTTGTTCTTTTGTTCTGGCAAGTGACTGATGTGCGCCAGGAGTGTGTGTGGGTGTATGTGTATTGGTGTGTGTGCAGTCAATATTCACGTACGAAAAAAATATGCAAATTTTCCCGCGTAAAATGTGCGTGCTGTCCATTCCAATGCTTGAGGCGTGCGTTGGTGAGGTTCTTTCGCTCTAAAGAGAGCCTGTCGTCCTTGTCCTCGTCGCTCTAGTCTTCGTACTCTTATTCCTTCATCCACGTCGCTCTCTTCTTGCTCCTCTTCCTCTCCACCCTGGTGCCGGCAGGTTAGTGTTGTCAGCAGGCCGGGCATAACTCACCCTTAACTAACCTCCCACTCAAACCCTCGCTATTTATCAGTCTTTACGGCCTGCAGGTTCGGGGATAAACATGGAGGCCCCTCATTTCTCAACAGTTTTTGCTTCACCTCGACATATATTTCATCGCAAATTCGTCCCAGTTCCTCGAGTAGCATTTGTTCGCGGTCTTCCCAGTAAGATTGGTGTTCCAGGGAGACGCTGCGTCACTCCCTATATTGCATTCAACTGTCTTTCATATATTTATACTATTTTTTTTTTCTCCCGCTCCCACCATCAAGGGTAAATGAGTAGCGTTAGCGTTGCTCTCAAGCGTTGCAATTTTCAAACCGCGTTGTAACTTAGTAATGTTATTGCGTCTGAATAAAATATTGGTCATGTATGATGAAAGGGAGTGTTGTTTTGCTTTGTTTACATATTTCAGCTTTTTTATTTATTTATTTTTTTCTTTCCTAGCGGTGAGTTTATTGCAGGTTTGCGGTCAGTGGTTATGTCCTGCGTATTGACTCTGCCATCAGGTGAGGCCGCACTACCACGTCGTGCGTCTTTCACCTTGAAGGTAAAAGTATTACCTTTACCTGCAGGCCAGAGGCGGCATGAAGTAGGTCGGTACGCTAACACACACACACACACACACACACACACACACACACACACACACACACACACACAATAACAGCTAATTTCGCTGCTCTCACTCTCACCACAACAGTTAACACAAGTGTGAACCGCAATGAACGAATAATTCAAACATTCAATTAAAATCTCCAAACATCATCATGAAGACATACAAAAAAAAAAATCAGCCGCGCCTGTTAACACAAAAGTTTTAAACATTCTGAACGACTTTTTTATGGACACCATATCTCCCCTTCCTCCTCTCCTACCGTTCCTTCTCCCTTTTCTCTTCCCTCACTCCCTTCTCTTCCTCTATCCCCTTTCCTCCCTTCCTCCCTGCCATCCTACTCGCCTCCATGACCTTTCGTTGAGCGGCGCCGTAAGAGAGGGGCGGTGGCGGCCGTGATAAGATCCATTGTATCTCCCCTGTGTTATAAAATTGTTATAAAGGGCACGGCAGAGGCGAGGCTGCGCTGCGCCACCTGACGGAAACAGCGGTCCACCTCATCAAGTATTGAACCACATCTATTGTGCACGGCGGTCCATGCACATGCACGGTCGCGCGCGCGCACACACACACACACACACACACACACACACACACACACACACACACACACACACACACACACACACACACACACACACACTTGATACTCTCAACGCTGCATGATTTCATGAGTTCTAGACTAACTTGGAAAGAAGTTTTGTCTCCTACTTTGCATTTTGTGTATATGAGAGAGAGAGAGAGAGAGAGAGAGAGAGAGAGAGAGAGAGAGAGAGAGAGAGAGAGAGAGAGAGAGAGAGAGAGAGTCAGTCTACCACGTCAGCATGCCAGTGTAACGCCCTCAGATAATCAGCTGGCAAGCCTGCCCGTGATGTCACCAGCTTAGAATATGAATATAGAAAAAAAGAAATATATAATCACGAAGCATTTAAAATTAACAGTATTATAATGAATAGCAGTATCAGTCTTGAATAACAGAAAATACGAGCACTAAAAAGCTGCCTTGCAAATTATTCAGCAGCCCTGCCACCGAGTTGACAAAAAAGAAAAAGTTGTTTACTGTTTTACGAGGCAGGAGTCTGCCGGGCCGCCGCTCCATCTGGTACACTCGTCCGGGCGGTGAAATGTTCTGTGCATTACATCAGCGTTAGCGAGGCAGCCGTTCCCACTGTTTACAAGAGACTCATTGTTAAGGATGTGCTATTTGCCCTGAGTAACGGTCACCACTGGTATCGTGATTCTCTTGGGGACGAAACATGGCTGGTGCTTTCCGGCTCTTCCGCCAGACACTCCTCTCTCTTTACACCATTCGAGACCCTTGCTCCGAGTGACAGTCATTGGCGGTAAAGGCTTGGATATATTGCTCTCCACGCGATATATTGCTTGCTATGATGACGTGAATATCATTAAATAACCTTTTATGTTTTCTACGCGGCTCATATGCTGGTAATAATTAAGCAGGGGGTAATAAAGGTTAATGATGGAATAATGTTTGACAGACCTGAATGACTGCACTGTATTAATGCGATAACGGAACATCCAGACTGAGATTCTTGGTGAAGACTATGTTATCATTGTTAGAGGACGAGATGTCACCTCCTACAAGATGTTTGGTCTGACTAAATGTTGAATGATACGAAATAAATTAACTTATAAATATAGAATGCAGTAACGGTAAATTTGGACATGATATGAATAAATGCAAATATGTAATGTTAATTAAGTTTTGTGGAGTGTTGTTGTGTTAGTTAACTATGAACGTGACCCAACAGTCCACTCCAGAATCATATGTTTGTGTTGACATGAAGCTCAAAGTAATGAATGATTATTATTTATTGCTTTATTGAACATATCCATACCAAGGAAATGTTACTTAGAGTTCAGGCTGTAGGTGAATATTTTATTGAACACATTCGTACCACGGGAATATTAAAGTGAAAGGTATAGATTATTTCTTTATTGAACGTACTCCCACTGCAGTAAGGGAGTATTATATTGCCACGCACTCCCTAAGCTCATTGTAAAATCTCTGTGAGTGAGTTGCGTCTCTTACCTGTCAAATGTGACCCTTCTTAGGCCCCCTTTGCTTGTGCTATCTGCCATTCTTCATGTCACCATCACCATCAACACCACCAAGTCCTTTCTCCATTCCTCCACTTTAATTCTCTGCTCCATTCTTCCACTTTGCTACTCTTGTCTTCCACTTCACTTGTGTATATTCCTCTTTTCTTTACTCCTCCACTCTATTTTTTTCTTGCTTGTACATTCCACTTCTCTGCGTTCCTCCACTACACACCTCTACTTTACACTTCGTCTTCACTCCTCCACTCTTTTCCTCTTTTACTGTAAATTTTCTTAGCTCCTTTCTACCACTTCAGTTCTCCACTCCACTTAACTACATTATTATTATTATTATTATTATTATTATTATTATTATTATTATTATTATTATTATTATTATTGCTACTATTATTTATTTTATTTCTTTCTTTTAATGTATGAGGGGCACCGGCCAAGGGCAACAAATTTATAAAAGAAAAAAAAAAAGCTCACTGAGGTGCCGTCCCCAAACAGTCAAAAGCGGCTTATTAGAATTTTGAGTGAAGGGTGTGTGTGTGTGTGTGTGTAATTAGATGCATGTAGTTTTGTGTGAAGGAAGGGTTGTCTTTAGAGGGCAGGCTGTGACTGCCCCCTTGTGTTGTGAGACACAAAGAGAAACGTTCAGTGAGGTCACAGCTGGGTTACTGATGAGTTCACAGCACCCCCTGATCCAGTGTTGAGATATCACTGGGAGTAGTTATCGTTTCGCCTTCATTATATTCCCACCAACTATTACTACCATCTATTCCTCCTATCTCCTACTCTTTCCTTCTATTCCTTCACTCCACTCCACTTCACTCCACTGATCTCGGGGCAGAACAAAGCCAAGTCACATTCACATACTTCACCCTCATCTCCACCTTTCACCCCGAGACGTGAACCCGGACAAAATAAAATTATAATGTATTCGGATGTTCGGAAAAATACTGAATTAGATAATCACACTCGATATAATCTCCGTTCATTTCATTGTGCGGTTAAGTAATTTTGTATAAAGAGCTGAAAAAAATTAATACCTTTTCTCTTTAATATAAATCATTTGGCGTGTATAGTGATGGAGGAGGTATCTGCATATTTACACATGCATATTCCAACATAGACCCTTTATTTTCTTTGTATAATAAAAGTAACATTATATTTTGTTCCTCGCTTTTACTGCCATATAGCAATTAGATGATTTGTATAATGATATTTAATGTATACTGTAATTTTTCACCCGCAGTACACATGAGCATATAATATATTCAAGGAAAGAATCTTTGTTTTCTTCATATAATAAAAGTTACGTTATATTCAATATGCGGCGCTTCGTAGTTCCTCCTCCATATTGGTAAAGATCCCCGCCACAATATCCCCCACCAGGAATATGAAGGGCCATGTTGTATCTCCACAGGTCTCCTCTGATAAAATATTAAATATCAGAGACTCTCGGAGGAAATTTCAGGAATATATTGCGGCGTGAAAGTGGCGGTGCTTCGTGCAGGATGTGGACAAGAGATGAAAGATTAGCGAGTGTGAGAGTGTGACCTGAGCTGAGGCTTTGTCAGGAGGCCACGTGGAGGCACTAGACGAGGCTCGGATGGCGGGAAGTGAAGAAAACGTGGTCCCTCTTTACATAATGTTACATAATATAATACTTCTTTTTGCTTCACCTTACTACACAGCCTTTACCTTCTTGACTTTTGAGTGTTGCTTGGTAGTGCTTCATTGTATAAAACCTCCGTAGCTTCTTATAAAACAAATCTTCGTCGGTATAAAGAAGTGCCTTGTTGCAATAACGTCTGTTCAAAGCGTTTACATCAATCTTACGTAAGTTACCTAGTTTGCTGAGTCTCTTGGGCGTCAGCTTTAGTAAGGAGATAGAGGAGATAGTCAATAGATTACATGAAATTAATGGAAAACGCAGATCAAAGTGGAAATCAAGTAAGTGCGGCAGAATGACTGACATCTCTCTGTCTGTAATATATATGAGCGAGAAGTACTTAAGCTATCTTGTTTATACTTCTCTTGTGCAGTGAGAGATTGCCGGCCAGGAGTGTAGGCGAACCCGTGACCTTAATTAATGAGCTTCCACTAAAGGTGTTCTGAAAGTGACGTTAATTTCTGAGTGGGTGCGTTGTACTGCATTATAATGGTGGGTCGTTAAGATAATGACTCATCCTATTTGAAACACGTAATATTGTCGCTGTAGGAACTGAAGTGCTGCTGGTGTAATTATCGCGGCTAAACGCCAGCATTGTGACACTTTTACAAGTTTGTCAAGTGAGATGGTAGATAATTAATTTGTTGGCGTAAATTCCTCCACGTGTGTTCGGTACGCGGCGAGGAACACAAGCTTCAGGTAATAAGATAAGAGGCTGTGCAGGTGCTGTGGGGATGCATTATTCATTATTATTATTATTATTATTATTATTATTATTATTATTATTACCGGTACTTCTTTTGAAATAGTTATTGGTGATAAAAGCTATACTATGTGTGTGTGTGTGTGTGTGTGTGTGTGTGTGTGTGTAACAAAAATCATGTGCCAGAAGATCCCACAGTCACCGCTATTATTATTTCACATTTTCTTTGCTCTTAATTTTATTTCACGTCACTAATACTTTCTTAAATCGAGGAAATAACCTTCTGGTGAAACGCTCCCCAACGGTGCAGGAGTCACCCATGTCCCGCCAATCCCCCCCATCTTCCCCCCATGCCCGGCGTCCCACTCTTTTCACCCCACACCTGCAACCTGGTACACACTTCCCCCCCTTCACTCCCTTACACGTTTGACAAGGCGATGACCTGCACCTCGTCCCTCTACTGATCCTGTAGTTGTTTGTGACGTGTGTGTGTGTGTGTGTGTGTGTGTGTGTGTGTGTGTGTGTGTGTGTGAAAACAAAGCAACAAAGTAACGTGAATATATTGAACACTCTTACTACATCAGCTCCATAAATAATATAAGAATTATAGCAGAATACCGATAATTATGCTATAAAGCAAAAATTCCTTTGAAATACAGCTGCTGATCACGATGGCTGAAAGAAAGCAACTCAGAAAATAGATTGACATGGATTCCGAGGCAAGCCACAACATTTCCTGTCATAACATATTCATGACAATGAAGTTCATGTATATTCTCGTGGCGTGCGGTTGGTTGAAGTTCAGCTCTGTATTTTTATGCTCGTTCATTGCATTATCCAATGCGTTCTGCTTCACAGGACGCCGACACATTGATTCTTAAACAAACACAGTAACCATCAGCAGAATGAGTATTATATTTATGACTAGCATAAATCATTCACTCGAATATATTATTTCTTTGTCAGGTAAGTGTAGTGAGGCAGGCCAGCCACTCCCCTCACCCAGCCTGCCTGCCTGCCCGGTACCAGCCTCGTCGCAGCGCCTGACTACTGCAGGTGAGTTGCTCTTCCGCCTGCATGTTGCGTCGTTCACTCTTTGCAACACGAATGCCCGCAGCTTGACTCGCGTGTCTTATCCCAGCCCCTGCTCTAAAATATCTTGGCTTAGATAAATTCACCGAGTCTTATCTGCTTTATGACCATTTGTGCTAAAGTCTCATGTTTAGATGACGGATCGTGCCACTAAGGAAGCACTTAGTGTTCCACCGAGGCACTTGCAACAAAGACTGCAACTATGAAGGTCACGAGTGTATTATGCAGCTTATCTTTATTGAACTGAGTATTGAGTAACTTTTTGTGACATTTTTTATCAGTTTCCTTGAGTATCCTGCAAATTGTTTATGATGTTTACAGTTGTAACGATGTTTTACTTGGTTTTGTGTTTGTTTTTACCTGTTTGTTCTCTCCTTGGTGCATGCCTGCGTTTTTATTTTATATTTATTTATTTTTTTTGTGTGTATGTGTTTGTAATCTTATACCTCTATGTGCCTGCGCATTTACATAAAGAATATTGTTAAAGATAAGCGAATATTAATATGTTATTTCGTCAAGATAAATATATAATTGCGTCCAATTAGTCCAGAAGACTGAAGAGCAATCACGGGGTGAGGCGGCGACACGCACCTTGGCGCCGCCGCCCATCGCCTGTTTGTCTGGCGCTCGTGTGAAAAGGTCTGGGCCAGGGCATGGAAATAATACTTGGGAGACACGACACCTGGCGACACCTGCCTTGCCGCCTTTCCCTTCCCTCCTGTGCCGCTCACTTAGCATTCCACAGCCAGCACCTAATGCAGCGCGACACACACACCATTGCGGGGATTGGTTCTGACGGTATGACTCCCCTCCCCCCGTCCCCCCATTCTCTCTCTCTCTCTCTCTCTCTCTCTCTCTCTCTCTCTCTCTCTCTCTCTCTCTCTCTCTCTCTCTCTCTCTCTCTCTCTCTCTCTCTGGAAGCACAGGTGAAATTATACATACGTATAAATACATCAGTACCCAGAAAATTATATCTTCTGTCGAAAACCTTAGTGTCACTAATGGATCTTTTGAAGCACAATATTGATTTCTGCCTCATAAAGTCAGTGTGTGT
Organism: Scylla paramamosain; assembly: GCF_035594125.1. Lineage (NCBI taxonomy): Eukaryota > Metazoa > Arthropoda > Malacostraca > Decapoda > Portunidae > Scylla > Scylla paramamosain. The sequence continues at coordinate 32,617,031 of NC_087154.1, forward strand.
GTGTGTGTGTGTGTGTGTGTGTGTGTGTGTGTGTGTGTGTGTGTGTGTGTGTGTGTGTGTGTGTGTGTGTGTGTGCGTGCGCACGCGCGCGCGCTGAAGCATTAATGTTTAAAGCGTGAAATAAGTGCTTTTCCGACTAAAAGAGCCGCGTCGACCGCCAGCAGCTGTTGCCTTAACGTGAGAAGTGAATCACAGTAAAAGGCATCGATCGCGAGTAATTACCTGCAGTGGCTGACGACTCCCGGCGGGCGGTGCTGATTATGTGGCTGATTGGCGGCGGGGGTGATGCACTGCTGGCAAGAGCGCAGCGGGCGGGAGGCGGCAGGCAGGGTGAACCACGGAACAGAATGGACGGTAATGATGCGGCAGGTCGAGGAAAGAGAAGTCAAGTTACAAGTTAGATGATAATGTCGAGAAAACGGTTTAATGAGGAAGCAAGTCTAAAGTTACCGATTACATTGAATTACTGAAGTGAACGGACAGGGCAATGACGTAGCAGACCGAAGACAGGAATGGCTAGACAAGTTACAGGTTAATACTGCCGAAAGAAAAAAATGTAGTGTGGAACAATACTAAAAAAAAAAAGTTGTGTGGAACTAAGTCGATGAGATGACTGAAAATATCAGGTGGCGTGAATAAGGAGCGACAGGACAGGTCAGTAATGACGTAGTAGGTCGAGAACAGGAATGCGTAGACGAGTTACAAGTTAATAATGTTGAAAAAAAGGACGTTGTGAGGATCTAAGTGGGTAAGCTGCCAGGAGATATGAGAGTAGGAAAAAAATAAAGTTGCCTTTAAGTCGCGAGGAGGAAGAGGAAGAGAGAGCATGTGTCTACTCTCTATTGAGTGGGAGAGGGGTGGAGGGGGGGGAGGTGAGAAGGGAACCGGGTGGGCCACTTACACGCCTAAAGTCGTAAATAAGCTTGAGGGGAGGGTGGGGCTACGTAGTGTACTGGGGAGTGACGGATATTAGTGAGGGAGGTGGGTGGGAGGATTAGAGAGATTGGTGGGTGGGGTGGAGGAGGGGGCAGGGAGGGAGAGTAGGTGGGTGTCTTTAGGTTGAGTGAACTTGGGTGTGTCAGGAGGAGGAGTTTTTGTCGCCTCTTTGACGCGAAGTTTGAAGTCGCGTCTTATTTGATTTTATAATTTTATCACGCTAGCTTTGTCCCCTCGTTTTCTTTCCGTCACGAAATTTAAAGACGTCGATGTTAATTAAGATTTTCCAAGAATGACTTCGAGTTTTGGAGTAAAATATCGGAATAACACTCGTGCTTCTATCTACTCCCTCCGTCCTGGACGCAAGAACGTGGGAGGAATGCGCAGGAAATATAATAATTGAGTTAGTTATTCACACGTGTACCCGCTTCCCTCGTGGCCAACTTGAGCTCGTAGACGTCAGGAGGATAACCAAGCCGCCACGTGTGCTTGCTTACACTGCAGCGCTTCAGGAGTCCCAGGTGTAATTCAGAGCCTTAATTAAACATGTGTTGGCGAGGAGGGTGTTGAGCTGAGCGATTACCGAGCGTTCAGTGAATAGAAATGAGAGTATATTTCATTTTTATTTGAGGACTTTTTTTTCACGTTTCACTGACTCACGTTCCTACATGTGTGTGTGTGTGTGTGTGTGTGTGTGTGTGTGTGTGTGTGTGTGTGTGTGTGTGTGAGTGTGTGTGTGTGTGTGTGTGTGTGTGTTTATAATCCGGTAGTTTGTGTGCAGATAGAAGGCGATTCGTGTCACGGTAATAAACAAAACGCTCAAACTAATTGTTCCTGTTTTTTTTCTCTCTCTCTCTCTCTCCATGGTATTAAGTGCACACATTGCTGTAAATTAAAGTTGATTATTGGACTAGAAGAAGAACAACTGGTTGCATGTTACGAATAGAAGCAAGTTCACCGCCCCTCTCCGCATTACCTACATATGTATTGTACCGTTGTTCACTTTTACGTTCGAACAGTGCACGTGCAAATTCTCTCTCTCTCTCTCTCTCTCTCTCTCTCTCCTCTCTCTCTCTCTCTCTCTCTCTCTCTCTCTCTCTCTCTCTCTCTCTCTCTCTCTCATGTAGCTTAATTTTTCTTCCCATACTGCTCGATTTCTTTGTTGTTTTAGTAATTCATGTAACATTTTCATAAACTTAACAACAGTAACAACAACAACAACAACAATAATAATAACAAAGTTTTTTCTACACATTTCTTTACACCTGTACAAACATTACCTACTCCCCACCACCACCACCACCACCACCACCACTCCTATTACCACTACTACTTCTCCAACTACTACTACCTAACCCAACAATTTACAACCACCATTCCACAAGACATCGTTATATATACGCAGAATCACAACTACGCCATTCTAAAGCCTTCCCTTCCCTTCCCTCAGGCCTCCATCTCCGTCTCCCTTTCCTCCCCTTCTTCTCTTACAGACGAATCAATTCCTACCGTACCTCCTCCTCCTCCTCCCCTCGCCTCCCGCTTCCTCCGTGTCCCTTGCCTTTCTCCGTGCCTCCCCTGCGCCGCCTCTCGTGTGCACGGCGTCATCCGGTGTTAGGACAGGGCCGAGGAGTGATACCAGGCGAGGCGAGGGAAGGAGGGGAGGCCAGGAAAAGGGAAGAAAGGGTCCCGGTCGCTGGTTGAAGAGAGGGATGGATGGGAAACAACGGGGAAAATGAAGTGAGGGATAAACTGAAGGGAAGAGGGTAAGGGGAAGGAAAAATTGAGGGGAAAGAGGGTAAAGGGAAGGAAAAGTGAGGGAAATACGGCGTGGGGAGGGGAGACTACTAACGGCGTAGGAGATGTTAGGGAAAATAAAAATCTGATGAAAGTTACAGTAAAAACGGAGGAATATATAGTATCTGGTATACTGATGTAGACTCGTGTAAGTGGAAATGCCAAGTATTTAGAAGAATGATATTAAAACGGAAACTTTATTACGGCGAAGAGATATGAAGAGGTAAAAAAAGATACCAGGGTAAAGAAATATGAAGAGGTGAAGAAATATGAAGAGAAGAGGAAAAAAAGATAAAAAAAAAAATGAAAACGTAACGGAAAGGGAAGGGTCGTGGAATGAATGAATGACTTGACCTCTCTCTCTCTCTCTCTCTCGTCTCTCTCTCTCTCTCTCTCTCTCTCTCTCTCTCTCTCTCTCTCTCTCTCTCTCTCTCTCTCTCTGTCTGGCGGCTTAAGGGTCTTGGGAGGAAAGCTAGCGAGGGAAGGAATGGAGTGAGGGAGGGAGGGGAGGGAGGGAAGGCTGGAGGGAGAATGAAGCCTGTGAAGTGGACCACTGCATAAATAAACCTCCCCATCAGGGTTTATGTTCCTCGGCTGTGTGGTGGTAGTGGTGGGCGGTGGCGGCGGCGGTGGTGGTGGTGGTAGCGGTGGTGGTGGTGGAGGATCTTTTCCTTAGGGGGAATGTTCTTAGAGGGGAATTCGAGAGACTTATTACTTATGAACGTGCCGCCTCTGTGCCGCTGCGTGGAGGAAGAGAGACATCTGTGTGGCGTAATGTCAAGAGGGAAAGGTTATCCATGTGGGGTTTACTTTACTGGCAAGTCTGCTTTTTGGGGGGATCACGTTAAAAATCATCAGTAAGTATACATTTACAGTGGATTAGGTTAGGTTAGGTTAGCCTAGGTTAGGTCAGTTAAGTTAGTTTAATCTTACCTCACTTAACCTATCTTAAGCTAACCCAGCCTAACCTTTTTATAGCCCAACCTAGCTCCAAGCAATACCTAAGTTACTAGTATAACTTAACTTAGCCTGGCATAAGTTAACCTAACCTTGTCTAACCTAGCCTAATTTAACTTACCCTAATAATCTTATAATCTACCAGAAGTCCATTTACCAATTCGTATGAAATTTCTTATTGCAGAACCAACAAGCATAATCAATATTTGGTTGTAACGTCAAGTGAAACAGAGGCTTCTTATTCTCGCTGAGCCTGCGTGACGCCGAGGGGATGCAGCCTTGTGACGGGACGCCTGTGGGGATGCTGTGTGTCAAGAAAGTAAAATAAGTAACGCTCCCCTTCATCTCGTCTCTGGGGATGGCGGGGGAGATGAAACATGGGGGTGAATATTGTAATTTACTAGAGAGAGAGAGAGAGAGAGAGAGAGAGAGAGAGAGAGAGAGAGAGAGAGAGAGAGAGAGAGAGAGAGAGAGAGAGAGAGAGAGAGACAGAGGGACAGAGACAGACAGACACTTACCTACTTCACAAAGACTAGAAATAAACTGACCTCAATTCTATAACGATGACAGAGCACCTCGTGAAGAATATCATATTGTGTATTTTTAGGTACAACTGAGCACCAAATACGAGTAAGTCGCTTAAAGATCACGTATCAAAACTAAGCTGAAAGTATTCCTCTCTGTAATTCAGTTGTAGTGTAAGCTGTCTGCACGTCAACAAACGGCTGTTATTCTTGCATTATTCTGAAGATTTCGTGCCTTCCTTTCTTCTCTCTCTCTCTCTCTCTCTCTCTCTCTCTCTCTCTCTCTCTCTCTCTCTCTCTCTCTCTCTCTCTCTCTCTCTTACTCTCTTAATCTTTCTTTTTCATCCTTTCTTCCTTCCTTCATTCCTTCCCTTAATATTTCTTCTTTCCTTCCTTCGATCTATCCACCCTTCCTTCCTTCCTTTCTTCCTTCCGCGTCAGCTCGGTAATAAGTACTCAGAAGAGAATCTCAAGCCAAAGTACTGTGAAAGTTCGTCAGAAGTAGGCGCTCTTAGTTAAGATAAAGTTTGTTTGTCGAAGTTTTTTCTTTGTTTGATTGACGTTAAGACAGAAGAATTCTCGTCTAGGAAGAATAGACTAGAAAAATTCCGCGGAGAGAGTAAAAGTAGCGGTGAATGTGTTTGAAATCCGCCCGAGTGAATGACAGCGGGACTTTTCTCTCAGTTTGTGCTCATCGTAAAACGTCACTTTTCTATTCAACATTCTGGAGCGCGAAGGGGCGGGCGGATGACATTAGGTTAGGTTAGAGATGGTATATTAGGTCAGGTTAGTTAGGTTAGTTAGGTTAGAGATGCTATATTGACCATTTCACTGAGATATGCAACAATTCACAATACTAAAAAGCAATATTTTGAATCTTTATAAGCATATGCGAGAAGGAATGGGATGGAAAAAGAGTACGATAACAATTTTTAGCCAGTGCTATGTTTGGAAGTGGCTGAGGAACAAAAGATGTCAGAGTGGTTAGTAATTAAAGAAAGATGTACCAGTTAGTAGTAAGAAGGTTAATTATCTTATTCACTCACTTATTAACTTACTACCTATCTCATTATTTACTTTCCTACCTACTTTTTTACTTATTTACTTATGTGTTTACTTGATTATCTTATTTATTTACTTATTTTCATACTTACCTACCAACCTACATATATACTTAATCTTTTTATTTTGCTTATTTATTCATCCACCTACCTACCCATCTACATATTCATTTATTTATCACTTATTTACCCATTTATTTAGATTATTAGACGTGCATACATACTACATCTTCCGTGAGTCTGTGCCTTACGTACACAGGTTAGCGTCCACGAACACTTAACACCTTTGAGCGTCATTGTCAGCAGTAGTGTTTTGATAGGAGGGGTGCGTGGGTGAGAGCCCCTTGAGTGGTGGCGCCGCGTGACTCCAGGTGACACTCGCCCGCCCTTGTGTACACTTACCTGGCGAGCTGGAATGTGGCGTGAGTGAAGAATGACGCGTGTACAGGATATTGTGTGTGTGTGTGTGTGTGTGTGTGTGTGTGTGTGTGTGTGTGTGTGTGTGTTGGCAGTTTTCGTTCGTTTAAGATTGTGGGGACTAATCAGAATTTCGTCCATGTTTATGATGAGGATTCAGTTATTTTGTGTTCCTTTGGACGTATGATGTCAGAGGATGGGGAATGTTATCTGTTTAGACCATGGCAGCGTGTTCTTGTGGTGCGGCTTTTATGGTTAGGCTGCAACTCTCCTTTCCGTTAGAGAGAGAGAGAGAGAGAGAGAGAGAGAGAGAGAGAGAGAGAGAGAGAGAGAGAGAGAGAGAGAGAGAGAGAGAGAGAGAATGTACTCGTTTTCCGTTATGGAATGTTGATTTTGTTGTTAAGATGACTTGAGTCGTGCAGTTATTCGGGTAGTTATTCGTGTAGTTATTTGGATTCAATACATAAAGGAAGCATTCATAGTCATTCTTGTGTAGCGACAGTGTGTGGAGAGACTGGGAATTGCGACAGCGGCATCTCGTGGGCATTACAACACTCCCAATGGCATCCCTGCGTCTGATAAAAGAAAGAAAATTCCCAACTCATCCCTTTCAAAAAATATGGTTGATTGAATCCACTTCGATGCCAGAGTTCCGGAAAACATACGTATTTCGTGGGAACCAACAACTGTTATTTGCTATTTATTTGTATAATTGAATGGTACGTCTCTGTCATAACCATTGAAGAACCTTGTCAAGTTATTCAAGAGCTCGCATGGGTGATTGTTCCGCCCAGATTGTGTATAGAAAGAGAAAATGTTTATCTGAAAATCTGTCACTTACTTCCTCGTGGTGATGTAGATGTCTCTGAGTGTTTCGTGACCAGGAATTCCTTCTTTTTGGGGACAGACGAGGCCTTCTTTTTGGGGACAGACGAGGCGACATCAAGGAGAATTGAAGGATTATCTGTCACATCTTCGTCCTCTACGTACCTTCGCTTCGCCTCCTCGCTAAGTTTCCAATACTGTAGAGTACAATACTGGCACACAATAGGTGGAAATAGGTAGGTATATTTCATACAGGGACTGCCACGTGTAAGCCTGGTCGCTTCTTGCAGCTTTCCTTATTTCTTATGTTCACACACACACACACACACACACACACACACACACACACACACACACACACACACACACACACACACACACACACACACACACACACACACACACACACACACACACACACACCACTTTCCAGCCAGAACCAGTGTCGACAAAAAAAGCAGAAATATCAACCAACACTAACACATTGCACACATTACTAAAACAAATGAATAGATAGAACCTCCTGTGAACTCAGTGTTTATAATTAGCGTCATAATAGCAGGTACAGCATTGGCCTTTAATCAGATCAATGACAGAACGCATCGTTATTACTGATCAGTGTGGCGTTGTTGCAAAGCTTGTAATGAGTTGCGGTGAACGCGGTTGTGGTTCATAGGACCACCGTGACGAGACTGTGTGACTTCTTGCTGCTTCATGAACGTTGTGTTGTGTGTGGCTGTGTGTGGTTTCAGTGCATCAGTGCATTATGTAAGAGGAGCACTGGCCAAGGGAACCAAAAAGTGTGAAAAAAGTGTCTAAAAAAAAGTGTCTAAAAAGTGAACTAAAGAAAGTTCAAAAAGATCATCCCAAATTGGAGGATAAAGGGTCCGAAGCGGTAGTCAAAAATTGAAAGATACGTGTCTTGAAACCACCACCTTGGAGGAGTTCAAGTCATAGGAAAGTGGAAATACAGAAGCAGGCAGGGGCTTCCAGAGTTTATCAGAGACAGGGATGAATGATTGAGAATAGTGGTTAACTTGTAACGAATGTTGTAACGAAGGTAAGGTGTCAAGTCGAGAAATAGACAGAGAATATGTTTTAGAATTACTGTTTTATTATTATTATTTTTTTTTCTGGGAGGGAAGATACATATTGGTATTGGTTTCTCTCTCTCTCTCTCTCTCTCTCTCTCTCTCTCTCTCTCTCTCTCTCTCTCTCTCTCTCTCTCTCTCTCTCGACACGGTGATATATCTCATTATCACTAAATATAACTCTGAACGCTTGCGACAATTGGAGGTGGAAGGGAGGGAAGAACGGAACGGAAATGGTGGTAATAAACAGAGCATAATCAACATCATGTCCGTAAGTTACCATCCGCGTATTTACTGCACCGAACAGGACACTGGGGAAGTCTTATCTGTAATACATTATTGACATCTTATTAATGGTTTACGTACAATGTTGATATTTCCTTTACTATTGCTTGGTTTTCTTATTGGATCGCTTTTTTATTTATTTTTTTTTATTTCGTTATTTGCTTCTCAGTACGAGTTGTCTTAGTATTGAAGCTTATCATCATTTCATTGGTGCTTGAATTTATGGTGTTTTTTTTTTTTTTTTTTTACGAATATTCCCTTCAGTATTGTGTATTTTTATTTTATTTATTTTTTTTATTGGATGCGCGCTTCTGGTTTTATAGTGGCTTCGTATTTGATTCGCATGTTCATTGTATTTGCTTTTCGACAATTCAAGTTCAGTCAGATACCTGTGCTTCGTATTGGGAGTGAGTGTGCTTCGTTTTGGATTATTCAGTGAAGTCCTCGAGACAAAGTGGAGCCGAGAAAAGGACGCCACGTGCCTGGTACGATGAGGAGGAGGCGATCTGTAGAGGCAATGGGACAGAGTATTGTGTGGCGCGTGTGCGTTAATGCCCTCGAGGTCTGCTGAAGTGTATGGAAGTGTATGTTTTCCTCTCTCCTTTCCCATCTAACACGTGCATTCACTTTACTTATATTTTATTCTTCGTGGAGAGATTTTATTTTTTTTTATTTCTATTTAACATGTGTACGAGTTTTACTCTTGTTATATTTATTTTGTTGCATGTGTTTCCCTTCTTTTTTTCATTCAACAAAGCCGTGGATTTATTTTTCTTTTTTTTTAATGCTTTTTTACGTGTTTCCCTTTCACGATTTCCACCTAACATGCGTGCGAGTATTTACCTGTTCATTCATATTTTTCCTATTTCAATGTACACATATTTAATGGAATAGTTATTATTTTTTTTATCATGTTCCTTTACTCATCGTTGTCTTTTCCTGATTTCCGTTTTCATCTTAAATAGTACAATTACTTTCCTTCTTCGGCCAAGGAACTGTGTGTGGGGGGCGGGGGGAAGAGAGGCGCCACCGATTTCAAGCTATAAAATGTTAAATTGTGTAGAGAATGTAGATCTTTTATTTATTTATTTATTTTCCTCAGGTTATGAGTATATCACTTTTCACTACCCTTACTTATGATTGTGTGTGTGTGTGTGTGTGTGTGTGTGTGTGTGTGTGTGTGTGTGTGTGTGTGCGTGATAAGCGGCATGGTCTCCCCTCCACCCCCTCCATAATACGATATAATACGGTGAGTGTCACAAATTGAGCTTATCCGTATTACCAGCAGTTTTTATAGGTAATGTAGAGGTGGGTAGGTAATTTCTCTCTCTCTCTCTCTCTCTCTCTCTCTCTCTCTCTCTCTCTCTCTCTCTCTCTCTCTCTCTCTCTCTCTCTCTCTCTCTCTCTCTCTCTCTCTCTCTCTCTCTCTCACAGCGCGTTTCACATCCCAATTATTACATCCTCTTCCTTACCTTCATCTTTCCTCCCACCACATCCTTTTCACACTCCCTTCTCACTTTTCTCCCTCCTTCCTCTTCCTTTCACCTTCATTATCCTCACCCCTTCACCCACCTCTCCCTCTCCTTCCTCCACCTTCTCCCTTCCAATCACCTCTCCCCTTCTTCTTGTTCCATCTTCTCTACTTTCCTCAACAGCGCTTTCAAGCTCCTCTCTGCTTTTTCTTCCCCTTTCCATCTTTCCTCCGCCCTCCTCCTTTCCCTCCTGCTCCCCATTCAGCCACTCCTCCATTCCCCCTCGCTGCGACATCCGCCATCTGTCCTTCTGCAGATCATTATTGGCATTATCCTCAAGGGGTGAACAGAAAGCCACTCTGCCACACTAGACCCCAGCTGGCCGCCGCGCACCTCGTGGTCGGCCGCAGCTTTTGTCGGGGTCACGCCAGGTCAACCGCACCCAGTGTGAAGGTCAGGGTGGTCAGCTGCTGTCAGGGAAGGCGACGAAGGCCACAGAGCTGTAAATCGCAGGTCGTCTTCAATAGGTCCTGCCTGTCCCTTCCTGTCCTTTCGTTTCCGTAGGATGTAGTACAAGGTGTCGGTTAGCGGGCCTTGGTGGTGGACATGGGACCTCGGGCCATATTCTGGA
>NC_087154.1:32634526-32649526 GCF_035594125.1 Scylla paramamosain
AGTCAGATAGACAGCCAGTCAGCCGGAGGGAAAGACACACAGCCAGCCAGATAAACAAAGATACAGACACAACCAGCCAGACAGGTAGACAAAGATAAAGACACACAACCAGCTAGACAGACAGATATACAGACACACAACCAGCCAGATAGACAGAGATACAGACACACAACCAGCCAGACAGGTAGACAAAAATAAAGACACACAACCAGCTAGACAGACAGATATACAGACACACAGCCAGCCAGACAGACAGAGATACAGACACACAGCCAGCCAGACAGACAGATATACAGACACACAGCCAGCCAGACAGACAGATATACAGACACACAGCCAGCCAGACAGACAGAGATACAGACACACAGCCAGCCAGATAGACAGAGATACAGACACACAGCCAGCCAGACAGACAGAGATACAGACACACAGCCAGCCAGACAGACAGAGATACAGACACACAGCCAGCCAGACAGACAGAGATACAGACACACAGCCTGCCAGACAGACAGAGATACACAGCCATCCAGAGAGACAGATACAGATACAGAAACAGAGGCAAAGAATTCAAGTATTGTGTCAGACAGGAAGGAATTCTCTTAAAATGTCAGGGGCAGTGAATTGTGGAGGTGAATGTCAGCGTGAGGAAAGGAGTCTGCGCATATCCAAGAGGGCGTGATTACCTGCCCCACCTTGGAGAGTCTCGTGATTATTGTGTTTATATTTCCGCGGTGTGACATCTCTGACTGAGCTGTCCGCCCGATTGCCATTAATTCCCAGGAGGCATTACTTATAGAGGCTCCCCCCTGCGTGTTTTTTTTGTCTTTTTAGTAGTGCTTTGCTGTTGTTGTTTTTTATATAGAGGCTCCCCCCTGCGTGTTTTTTGTCTTTTTAGTAGTGCTTTGCTGTTGCTGTTTTTTATTATCATTATTATTATTGTTGTTGTTATCATTACTACTACTACTAGTACTACTTCGTTTTGGTCGCTCTATTTTACTTTGTTTCTCTCTTTCTTCATTACGGACTGGTTGTGTTTTCCTTATTTTTGTTTATTTTTCCAACTCGAAATATAGAAATGTGGTAATTTTGCGCTGTTATTATGTGAATTATCAGGTCTTGTTTTTGTGTTACTAATTTTGTTATCAATTAAAGATGAAGCAAACGATAGGAATATGTATCTTTCTACTTTATAATTAACTAAAGATGTATATATTCAATGCCAGCAATGACTACACACACACACACACACACACACACACACACACACACACACACACACACACACACACACACACACACACACACTGCTGAATTGTTTTCCTCCTTATCTTCTTCACCCTTCGCCTTAATTCATTCCTATTTTAAACAACATCCTTTCATCCATTACTTTCATTATCCAACACCTACACCTCTTTATCATACCAACCCTTCTCTCAGTTTACTTTTTTTCCCTCTCGTCAAATATTTTAATTTTTTTTCGCCCCTTCCTTCAACAACACCTCCAACTTTCACCATAGCATTCCTACTTTCATCACTCACCACGATTTTTTTTCCTCCTCCACGTTTCCTCAAATGTTTTCTTTCCACCCTCCATGTTTCCCCCTCCCTCCCCTTCCTCCCAAGTGTCATTTCCCCTCCCTCACGTTCCATCCTACCACCACCCACGCCCTGCAGCGCACTAGGAAGGATGACTTGTCAGTCCCCGCCAGGCTTCACCGATCACCGTCTAACCATCCAACCTTTTCAGAAGTCGAGATGAGAACTCGGAACACTCACACATACCACGTCCTTAGAAATAACATGTATCTTTTTTTTTCTTCTTTTTTCAATTCGACGCTTATTTTTTTTTCTTTGTATTGATTTTTTATTTATTTATTTATTTATCTTTTTTTGTGTGTTTGTGTTCGTGTGTCGTTCACCAGCAAGTTTCATGTGTGTTTATTGGGTGCTTTTTTGTTTGGGATTTTATTAGGTGTCTTTTAGCTGTTTGTGTGTGTGTGTGTGTGTGTGTGTGTGTGTGTGTGTGTGTGTGTGTGTGTGTGTGTGTGTGTGTGTGTGTGTGTGTGTGTATGTGTGTAGTCATTGGTGACATTGAATATATACATCTTTAGTTAATTATAAAGTAGAAAGTCGTTTCCTTCATCTTTAATTGATAACTCGACCACTTTGAATATTCCTTTCAGTATGCATAGCACTGTCTTTTATCACCCACTGTTTAAACATATCGTTTCCCTTATTCTTATTTCACTTATTTATTTTCTATCGCTCATCTTTGTCAGTCGAAGTCACCCCGCTGCGCCTCTTACGCCCTGTACTCTACGCAAGACAAGGTATTAGCGAGGCGTGTAATTATCGCGGTGTACAGGTCGTCATCGTCCATCAGGGAGGGGCAGAGGGAAGTTAGTGCGGCCTTGAGAGGGGAGAGGAGGCGGGGAGTGGAGAGGGAAGGCGCAGGTGTGTGCTGAAGGCGGTGACGGAGAGGACAGCGGCGGAACATCAAACAAGGGCATATTTTTTCTTCTTTATTGCTGGTGTGTGTGTTGTTGTTATAAGCGTGGCGAGGTAAGATATTTACTGACGGAAGTGAGAAACAGCTGGTATGATACAGACAGGCAGGCAAGCAACCAGCTAACCAGCCAGACGGACAGACAGACAAACAGACAGGCAGACAGACAGTCAACCAACCAGAAACAACCAACCGACTAGCTAGACTGACACAAATAGGCAATAAGACTGATTGACAGACAGCCAGCCAGTCATTCAGCCAGATACAGACATACAGACATACAGACATAAGAGAAAGATTTGTTAATGAACAAAGATGTTTGAATGAAAATAAAGAAATAAAACAAATTATTAAAGAGTGATATATACTAAAAAAAAAAAAAAGTAATAGAAAAAAATGGAAAGGTATCGAATAATGACAGAACCAGAAAAAGACAGGCCAGAACCAGAAAAAGACAGGCCAGATCGGAACATAGAGAAACACAATCGGCTAATTGGAAGAGGACTGACTGACTGCATGCATATGTGTGTAAGTATACGTGTACCTGGCTGCTCGAACTATGACTCGGGTTAATTTATATTCGCAGGTGTACTTCATAACAAGTCTCATCGTCGGCGATCCATCACACGCTAGCCTCACAAAGAGCCCGCCACCTGCTACTCTCCTCATTCCCTCTCTCTCTCTCTCTCTCTCTCTCTCTCTCTCTCTCTCTCTCTCTCTCTCTCTCTCTCTCTCTCTCTCTCTCTCCAAGCCATTTCATCCCTGTCTTTCTTGTTCTTACGTTCCTATTATTATTCGATATTTCCATCCGTCCTTCCTTCCTTTCTCCCAATTACTTAATTCGTCACCAATTTACTCGTATCACCTTCATTTAATCTTTCCATCCGCCCTTCCTGCCATTACCATTTCCTCCTTTCTTTACCTGACCACCACCACCACCACCACCACCACCACAACAACAACAACAGCAACAACAACAGCAGCAACAGGAACAACAGGAACATCACAAAAAAAAGAATATTTGAAACCACTACACACAACACTGAAGTCAGACACAACACAGGAACCCCTCTAACTTGAAGGGCTCTCCTGAATCCACTCTCAGATTAAAAGAAAGAAAAAGGGAATGACTTGAAAAAGAAAAAAAAAAAGTTACTAATGAGTGACAAAAAAAAGTTATCTCGTGTGATAATCGCAAGGAGAAGACAACCAACCATCCGTAGGGAGACAAAAACTGCTCCTTACATCCTTCCAATTAGGACATCAACCTTACCTTCACCTCCTCCTCCTTGCCCAATATCCTGGAGGTACAGAGAGAAGAGGCCGCCCCTGGGTGTTTGCTGGAGGGTGTGGGTGAGATGGGAAGGAGGAGGAGGAGGAGGAGGAGGAATGATGGGATGAGATGTGGAAATTGAGATGGATGGAAGAATGTCTGGATAGTAGGTCAGGAAAAGGAAGAAGTGGAGAGAGAGAGAGAGAGAGAGAGAGAGAGAGAGAGAGAGAGAGAGAGAGAGAGAGAGAGTGAGAGCAAGAGAGCCAGCCTTCCCCCTAATGTCACTAATCTCTCTTTCCTTTATCTTCCCAACTCACACATAATGTTCTCCTTTAACAAGAGACACAACACCATTAACAAAAATCTGTCTATTTTCTCCATAACTCGATACTTCAAACTTCCCTTTCCCTCCAGGTTTTCTACGTAATGCACATAACCATCCAAACATCTCCATCCCACCCTCATACGCTTCATAATAGCCACATACTGAAGAAATATCATACCAGTAACCACACACTAGTAAAAGACCCCAGTGTCTTTTTTTCTACCATTTCTTGCTCCATTTCTGACGTGGAACAGGAGGCGGAAGGGCGGGCAGTATAAACAAGACGAAGGGAGCGAGAGCAGTGACCAGTGGAGTGAATAGACAAGGAAAGGAAGGCGTTGGAGGGACAAACGGCAGGCGTACATTCTGGGAGTCATTTTTTTTTTCCATTTTCGCTCTTTCTTTTCCTTTTTTTTTTTTCATCTCCTTCCCCGTTTTCTATCTTGTCATTATTTGTCTGGGAGTTACCGCGTAAATCCTTCTTTCAACGAGCTGAACGTCCCCCGGAGATGGATGATCTTTCCCCGCTGAGACTTTGAGGTTGGCTGGTCACTGGAGCTGCTGTTGCGATTCTCTCTCTCTCTCTCTCTCTCTCTCTCTCTCTCTCTCTCTCTCTCTCTCTCTCTCTCTGTCTCAGCATTCTATTCTAGCATATGAATGAGTTAATATCTGGGTTAAGTGAGCGGTAAGTTATGTTTGGGATGTTTATCTCATCTCCTGGTTTCCTGTTTGCTCGCTTTGTGTTGCTTTTTTTGTCTTCATTTATCGTCATGAGCTTCCATTGCTGTTTATCTCTTTAGGTTTCTCTTCATCTTTCTCTCGTAGTTTATTTTTTGTTTGTTTTACTAAGCCTGTACTTATCTAACAAGACCTCTACTTATATTCTTTTCACGCTTTTAAGTCTAATCCGAGAGAGAGAGAAGGTTGATGTCATTTAGCGGAAGAGCCTCGCGGTTAAGAATAAATTACAGTTCCGTCTTTCTTGTTACTGAGCGAACGCTAATCCGCTCGAGATGATAACAAATTGAAGGGTGCTATTCAATTCTCCTCAACTCCTGACACCTTCCTTCCCTTCTCGCCACCAGTGTGAGGAGGAACACTTCCCCACAGCATCATCACTCCGGGAAAGTTAAATACCAAAGTGACACGGAGTTTTTTTTCTGCATTTTTTTTCTTCTCTCATCTTCCTCCTTTGCCTCTCCTCGCTTGGCTGGTAAACGTCTTGAAAAATTAATGTCGCCGCCTCAAGCCCCATTTGCATGCATACCTAACGCATCCGTCTCCCGCCTGCGACATAGTGAACTTTGATATAAACAAGGGCGTCATAAAAGATGCAGCGCTTCTCCGATAATACAATTCCACGCGTGTTGCTTTTCAATTTCACTCGCGTAATGGTGCAGACGTCAGGTGGCGCGGAGTGGAGGAGGAGCGAGAACAAAGGTCGGACGACCAGAGGGGGTTTTGGGGACTCGATAAAATTTTAGCTAAGGTCGAGCATCAGGATTAACTCTTTGATGGTTGCGGCTTTCCCTCAGGCTCCACAAAATAGTCTGGTGCAAGTTTAGTGTATTATAATTTCAAGACTCTAGTGTCAGGAGAGGGTGTGAGCGAGTAGTTCCAATCTTTATTAGTGTGTTCAGCTTAGTATTCGTTGAGTAAAATCTTGTAATACCTTTAGTTTTTATTTCGATTCAGTGAAATTGTTTTACATTATTAAAATTTAGCCTTATAATATATTCAGTATTGTATTCCACTGAAATCGCGTATTTGGTGAGTAAAATCGCGTAAGGTTACTTAAATTTAACATTTCGCGCATCTAGTTCTTTGATGTAATAAAGTCGTATAACGTTACTCAAATTTCACCTTTTTAGTGGTCATAGTTATATCTAATTTAAGAAATCATCTACGGTTACTCAGATCAAGCCACATTAGCAGTCAAGGGGCTAACGTCATCCATCGCTGGTTTGCTGAGGTGTGGGGGAAGGTGCGGCCAGCTGACGTCACGGAGAAAGAGCGAGACTTTTTGATGCTCCTAACCATTCACCCGCCAGCCACACCCACCGACTTCCGGGACCCAAGGTGGAAGAAAAACTGGCCACTTGGGGGTTGTCGCTCGCGGGGCTGGGCTGGCCTGGGCTGGGCTGGGCTGGGCGGGACGAGGCGGGTTCGGGTTTTGGGCGAGCCGAGTGAGTAGTGTTGGGCGGACACATCGTGGGCGGCGGTGGTCTGGGCGGGGAAAGGTGACAGTGATATTGGCAGTGACATTTCTTTACGACCTATTACGTGAAGGGCATACTTTGTTTCTTTCTTCCTCTCTCTCTCTCTCTCTCTCTCTCTCTCTCTCTCTCTCTCTCTCTCTCTCTCTCTCTCTCTCTCTCTCTCTCTCTCTCTCTCTCTCTCTCTTAAACAATTGATAAACCTGGCAATAAAATCCTTTGTATACAGCGGCGGGTAAGAGAAACGTAGCTTTAACGTTATATATGTTTCTCGCCTTGTATATTTTATCTCACACTAACTCCATTCCGTCGCCTGCGTCTTGAATTATAGTGTTTGCATCCACTCGGGCGGTCGCGGCTTTCCTGTCTCGTCGAGCCCTTCCACGCCGCTGATAAACGTCATTAGGGAATAGAGGTAAAAGTACTTTTAAGTTTACTTGCGGACTGGTAAGAGAAGGTATCGTATTCTTGAAGTTGCACGGTTTTTTTTTTTAAGGGCGTTTTTTTCTAGTTTTAGTGACAGATGAGCAAGATTTCCACATTACTGACAGGGGAAACATTCTTGGGAACTCGGCTAGTCATCTCTGTGACCTTTGAAAATAGTTGTGGTGAGAGAGCAAAGGAGTTTCTGAATACTGCTCAAGGAGTGGCTGATGAAGGCCTGGGAGTGGCAAGGATCCTGACCCATCAACTCCACTCCCCTCTCTTCCTCTCCTCGCATCCTCTTCTCCCCCCATCAGTTTCTCCCCCTTCCATTCTTTTCCCTCCTCCCCTCACTTTTTTTCCTTCTCTTTTTCCCTTTATATCATCCATTCTCACTTCCCCCATCCTATTCTCTCCAGTATTCACGTCTTTCCTTCCCTTTCCCTCCACTCACATTCTCTCTCGTGTCTCTTTCCTATCCTCTCCATCCTCTCTACATTTCCCTCTTTTCCTCCTCCCTTACGTTTCTGTTCCCCAACTCCCTTTTTCTTTCTCCTCCACTCTCCCTTTCCCTCTTTCCCTCACGTCCTTTCCTTCACCCTCTCTTCCGGGCCTCGTTCAGGAAAGGGACCGCAGGGACTCCCCACTGCGCACCTCACCTGTCCTCTCCCCCTCCCTCTCCCTCTCCCTCTCCTTCTTCCCTGACTCTTATTTCACCCACATGAATACATTGGTCTCTATACGAAGGGATATATGGGTGTGTATCGTATGTGTTTTATGATTATACAACTTGATTGCTTTACACACAACGTTGTATTTGTTTTGTATTAGAAAAAAAAAAAAGCTGTTTATGCACGAAGTAAGAATCAAGAATATACAAAAAAACTGGGTCCTCTCTATCACCATTCATTCTTGGCAACATTCCGCAGCCTTCCTGTCCCGCCCTGCACCACCTGGCCACCCGCCGTCCCCCACCCAAAGCCCCTCCACTGCTCCACCCAGCCCAGCTCGCCACGCCTCGCTCCTCCACTTCCTCCCCACTCCTGCAACTCCTTCCCTTCGCCCTTCGCAGCAAGTTCCATGTCCCAAAATGCGCAGTAAATTCTTGATATTTGACATTCTTCGCTTATTTTTTTTTTTAATGTTATCTCTTAGTTTCCTTTATTATTTGTTGTCTGTTGCCGTTATCCCATTGCTACACTTTATATTCACGATTTCCCCGAAGCTCTAATTTTATCCTTTTTGAATGTATTTTCGATGCCTCTTCCTCCGCCGTCGCCATCGTCATGCCTCCCACGGTAGCTGGTCCAGGGGCGGCCGCGTTCAAGAGTCGTTGCCTAAATTTGCACTGAAGACTGAAGAACACGTAGTTACAACACCGCAGGAGCACAGTTCTGTCTCGCACTGATGGTCGCGAGAGGCAGTTAAATATTTCGCAGCAGCTGACGTGAATGAGAATGCGTAGGGGCGGCGGGATGAAGGGGCGGCCGGCGAGGGGATGAGGAGTGGGGGGAGAGCAGGTGGGGGAGGGTCCGTGTTCCGTGTCGTTTGTTCCTCTACACCTGAGCACTGCAGCGGGTGGGAGACAGTGAAGGAGGGAGGGAGGGAGGGAGGGAAAGAGTATAGGAGGGAAGTAAATAAAACCAGGAGCGGATTATTATTGTAACCCTCCACACCTAATTGTTTGGTCGGGTCCCTGTGCTTGCTATCGGTGGTTGGTTTGCATTCAGATGAGCCGCCGCCAGGTGTGCTTGGGTTCGCTCCTTGCCCAGTAAGTTATCTCTTCCTTTGTGACACCGAACATTTTCAAAAGAGGTATATTTTTGTGCACACGTGAGGGAGACTAAAAGCAAAAATAAATTCACCAAGAAAGGTACGCTAATTGTATCAGAGAGAGAGAGAGAGAGAGAGAGAGAGAGAGAGAGAGAGAGAGAGAGAGAGAGAGAGAGAGAGAGAGAGAGAGAGAGAATACGAGTATACCTCCCATAAATGTTTCATTATATTCAATCAAGACTAGTGTTTTGTTATCTTGATATTTATCTCCAGTTAATTATCTCTTCCACTACAACACAGTGAAAAGTCTCCAAAGACGTATATATTTTTCCTTCATGTATTCAACTAGTAAATTGTCATGATATTATTGCCCGAATTATTATTTTTAGGTCGAAATGAAATGTTTTAACGAGATAAATGTGAGTCTCTTACAACCAAACACGTCGTACTATAAGTAATCAGAGAGAGAGAGAGAGAGAGAGAGAGAGAGAGAGAGAGAGAGAGAGAGAGAGAGAGAGAGAGAGAGAGAAACGAAATGGCATGAAGCGTAAGGCGTTTCCATAAGCACAGACCGGAACAAACACACACTTCGGAAAGAGAGGGAAAGGTGAAGGACCAGAATCGCGGGTGACAATATATTATTGCGGCGGGGAAATGTATACCGGGAGAGTATTGTGTTGTATTTCGCTTGCAGGTGTGGAGTGGGAGACAGGATAAGTGCGAGTGTGTAATAACGGAGTGCCACGCGTACAGAGGCTGGCTGGATAAGTAATAGAAACGTGTGAGAGAGAGAGAGAGAGAGAGAGAGAGAGAGAGAGAGAGAGAGAGAGAGAGAGAGAGAGAGAGAGAGAGAGAGAGAGAGTGTGTGTGGGGGGATATGAGATACAGGTGTGTGTGTGTGTGATAGGAAATGCAGTGTCGATAAAGAACCAGCGCGGCGGTGTGTGTGTGTGTGTGTGTGTGTGTGTGTGTGTGTGTGTGTGTGTGTGTGTGTGTGTGTGTCGAGGGTGCGTTTAGCCGAGAGCAGGTGTAAGGCGTTTAGTGCGCGGCAGAGGGAAGGGGAACAGGTGTAAGTTTTTGTTCAGGGCGGCTTTGGGGAATGATGGACGGGTGACAGGTGTTGGCGAAAGTGTGATAGTGCATGTACTCAGGTGTGTGTGTGTGTGTGTGTGTGTGTGTGTGTGTGTGTGTGTGTGTGTGTGTGTGTGTGTGTGTGTGTTCTACTACCGCCACCACAAATGTTCTTACGTGTTTTCATACAGGATTTGGGAACATACAGTTAATCTACACACTCTTTGTACTGGAAAACACTCCCACTCCTTACTAGAGGCAGTTGAGGGTAAGTTACAAATTTTACCCATGTTCATTATCGTGTCCTCGGTGTATCAGCAGCAGCAACGCCTGAGACCAGCGGTAGGAAACTGGTTCGCGGGAGTTGGTGTACGAGCGGAACAGGCTTAGCGGCTTAGCATCTCAGCAGCCGTGTAGCAAGTGCAAAGACGACACAAAGCCTGGGGAAGGTTGGATGAGGTTATAGATGGGAATGGCAGATGGAATTGGGTTTATTGTGTTTGTTGTTTTGTGTAGGTCAATTTTTTTTTTAATGATTTTTATACTTTTTTTTATTGAGGTTTACATTAATGTGTACTTTGTGTAGGTTAATTTTCATCTTCCTTTTATTTATATATTTTTTTATTTAGGTTTAGGTTAAGATTTTGCCTTGTGTAGGTCAGTGAGTAGTTCTTATTTATTATCTATTTATTTATTTTTTTCATGCATATGTGTCAAATTATCTCTAGTTTATGTTTCTCTTCGGTGTATAGTTTGTTTCTTTTTTTTTTATCTTTATTTACATTCTTCTCCCATCCTCTTCAATTTTCCTGTACTTCAGTGTTCAGTTCCCGGCAGTTTACCTCTCTTCACTGTGTACTTAACGCTACTTTCCTCGTCTACAATCGCTGCATTTCCACGTTTTTCGTCCTTTTGAGACATTTGTACTTCCTCCCATCCCGTCCCCGCCTGCCTCCTCCTGGCCACTCCCGCTGCACTCTGCCGGATGTGGTGGCCCGTGTGACTGCATCCTGTACCTGACAGACCCGCGAGCTCCTCCCTCAGGCACTGTGTACGCGGCTGGCGGGGAGGGGCGGAATGGGACAGGATGGGGTTTGGGTGTCCGGGCATCGTGGGAGGAGGTGGAGGAGGAGGAAGGGCGCTGTTGGCTAGTTTCTGCTGGTAACTTGGACAGACTTGCATTTCGCCTTCAGCGCAGGAAACATGTGCATTTTCATAGTTTTATTGCTGATTTTTCTCTTCCTCCTCCTCCTCCTCCTCCTCTTATTACTTTCACCGCTACTGTTGCTCTTGCAGTTTATTCATTTTCTCTCTCTTTTCTTATTTTTTTTTTTCTTGTGCAGCTCGCAGTGCGTACAGACGAAAACCTGCATTCTAACACTAGCTTTTTCACATTATTATATCAAGTAGTTTGGTTCTCACCCGCTTAGTTGATTGAGTGGTTTGCTGAGTCAACCGGAACTAAATTGGTGGCGAAATGTCACGATACGCTTGCGGCTTTCTTCTGTCTTCGTTTTTTTTTTTTCACTTTTCCTATTTTTTCCCGTCCCGTCATTTTTTTTTTTTTTTTTGTGGGTATTCTAGAGTTACTCATTTCAGTCTTACTATCATCACCACCACCACCACCATTATTATTGTAACAGCTATCATCATCACCATCGTAATCGTCATCCAATGATCAACGCGAGGCAGGACAAAGACTTCTTGTTCTAACTCTCGATACTCGTGTGCACCTGTCAGCTGTTCGTCCCTCCGTTCCAGGTCATGCCGCTGCAGCCCACGCCAGTGTTCAACTAACCACCTGACAGCTGCACCACAGACATATCACACACACACACACACACACACACACACACACACACACACACACACACACACACACACACACACACACACACACACACACACACACACACACACATACACCACACACACACACACACACACACACACACACACACACACACACACACACACACACACACACACACGTACGTTTCTCGCTTGCGAACATCGTTAATTCCATTCATGATAGAAACCTTTAGATTACCCTATGAAATGTGTAGAAACCTTTAGATTACCCTATGAAATGTGTACGTACGTTGGTGTGAAATATTAATCCCAGAAAATGAATGTTTGATAGGAAGGCGATTAAGATTCATCACCTGTGAAGTTGCATTAAGCTTAGTATTTTTACCTCGCGCATGGATAAAAACAAATAATTTTTAGTTAAGAATAATTGGCGGCAGTTAGCTGACCGGATAAGGATCGCGATGACTGGATTAGGGTGAAGCTGGTGGTGGATCGGGTTACCTTCGCATTATAAAACTGCATTGTCTTAAGGTGACCAGAATTGCTACTTGATTTTGCACTGTCACTATCGCCACTCTTTCTTGTTACCTCCCCGTCCCGCTACTCCTCCACCCCCCTTGTTTTGTTGCTATGTTGTATTTTATATTTTTTCTTGTTCTATTTTGCTTTATTCTTTTATTGGTGTATTGACAACTATGACACCTGGGGCCAAATGATATCTTGCGGCGCTTCACTCACAATCAGTCAGTCAAATGTCAGAATAATCACGCATTTATTTAAACATTTCTAGCTTTTATAATTATTTTTAAGTGGTAAGCAGCGCTATATGACCTCATTGCAGCGATGCCTTATTCATATTCCGCCAATCAGTTCGTGAAAATGCAGCCAACCTTCATTGCTTTACTGTGTGTGTACATAAAACTGCAGATTAATTGAGGAAACGGTTTATAGTTTGCATGATAAAAATTTCACGTGCCTGCCTGCTTGCCTCTGTGCTGTAAAATTTGAATGAAACGCGGGGAGAAAAAAATGAATAAAAATTATTATATGACCTTGGGCATGAGAATGTTGCGCTCTAATTGACAGTGACGTGAACTTTTACTACTACTGTATTCAACTTGCTAAAATATCATGCCAGGAAATTCATTTACTTTCAACAATTTCTCTTTCTCGTGTCCGTTCTCTTTGTCTTCCTCGTTTTTACCTATGTCGCTATTTTTGTCTGTCTTTGTATACATGTGTGTGTGTGTATGTGTATGTCTCTCTCTCTCTCTCTCTCTCTCTCTCTCTCTCTCTCTCTCTCTCTCTCTCTCTCTCTCTCTCTCTCTCTCGGTCAATACTCGCTGTAGCCATTTATTCAGTAATTAAAACAACGCAAAGGGACGATATTTTTAGGCTGGTGTGTGTGTGTGTGTGTGTGTGTGTGTGTGTGTGTGTGTGTGTGTGTCCATGGAGGCGGGGCAGTCACTCGTATATACCTTCCTCTCTTTCCCCTCACAAACAGCAGTGCCTTCCCTCCCTTCCCTTCCTACCTTGCTACCTGCGTCTGTATACCTGCGAGCCGCCTTGAAGCTCTCTCTATTGCACTGCCGCCCTGCATCCAGTATTGGCCTGAGCCTGTGTTGTAGTTGATTGTATTCATTGGTGTCATGCCCAGGCGTGATACAGTACAGGTGTTGTCTCGCTCTCTCCCCCTCGCCTCTAGGCCCTTCCAGTTGTTGTCCTGTGCCTTATAGCTTATCTGGCTGGGATGGATGGAAGGGTGTGGTGGCAGGTGGTGGTGGTGGTGGTGGTGGTGATGGGTGCGTTTCTTGTTGATGTGAAAAAGGATAGATAGGTTTTGTTTGTTTTGGGGTCTTGGCTTAGGATTTTGTGAGTTGTTTGGTATTTCTTGTGTTTTGAGTGTTTGTGAGTGTTGTTGTTGTTGTTGTTGGTGGTGGTGGTGGTGTTTTGGTGTTTTTGTTGTTGTTAAATTAATTATAATTCCTTGCTTTTTTGGTGGATTTCATTACTTTTGTTTTCTTTGGTTTATTGCGTTATCTATAATCTGTTTTATTTTATAAGCCGCTCGCGATGAAGAAATTCTGCAAAAGCCGTATACGTATATTGTAGGAAGAGATCATGCAACATAAAAAAAAGTAAATAGATAAATAAAATAAATAAATAAATAAATAAATAAAACAAAGTAAAGAAGATGCTTCATATTTCCGCACAAAACAGAGACGAGATGAGTCGACTAAACGTAATTTGCGTATATGTTAGAGCGAGCATTATTATTACTCTTAATTACGAGCGTCTTTTGCTTGGTGATAAGTATGAACTATGCAGGGATACAAACGATGATATTTGCCATTTATTTCTTTTATGTGAATGTATTGTTATTTATATTTGCGTTGCTTGATTCGCTCAGCTTGGTTACTCCTTACGGTTGGTCAGCAGAATGACTTTCACTGGTATTGCTGTCAAGTTTATGAAAGAGTCTGGCTTACGTTTAGAGTACAATTTCCAAAGACACGACCGGCAACAAAATTGGTGATCGAGTAGTTAAAATATTTTGGTGCCTGTAGCTTTAATGTGGTTCTTTTGGGTTACTTCAGTAAAATACTTTATCTCATCAACAATCAGTAGCATTAGCAGTTAAAAGATTAAAAAGGAAAGAAGTTCACCAATACACTACTCGCACTTAACTTACACTTCAGTCTGAACCAAAAGGACTTAGCGGTCTGACTTGCGGCAGTAAATCGAACATTTTACTTGCTAATGATATGCTGTCATTTCTTACTTCATGTGAGTAATCCTAGACTGCTATCTCGGCAGGAGGCAAATTGTTAACATTAAAGTGTTTCAATTACTGGAACTTTTTTTTTTGTGAAGGATATCTTGGAAGTACAGTACATTATAATCTTACGACAGACCATCTTATCAAACAAGACTAGCTATGGCACTGAAAGGGTTGAATATATTGTGAAGACAATTCTCGTTCACAAAACAGTGGATGTAGGCTAAACATTACTAATTTCTAGCATCGTAGTTAGACTTGAGTCATGTAGGTGTTGGTTATAATAAAGAGAAAAGATGCTTAGAGGTAAACAACCCCTCCCCCTAACACCCCTCCCATTGCACCCCTGAAATTCTGACCAATTACGTAACACACTGTTTTCAGTCCTCGGTAGTATAGTGGTTAGTATCCCCGCCTGTCACGCGGGAGACCGGGGTTCGATTCCCCGCCGGGGAGGACCTGAATTTTTTTTTCATCTCGTGTTTTTTCTTTCTCTCTCTCTCTCTCTCTCTCTCTCTCTCTCTCTCTCTCTCTCTCTCTCGGATGATTCAGAATGCAGGTTCTCATATTACGTGGGTGTCCTACTAAGTGATTGATTAACGGGAACAGGATCCTCGCTCTTACCGTACTCTGTATTGGTAAAAAAAAAAAAAAGTGAACCCTCATTTAAACTCAGTATATTTTCCTGATGTTTCTAGTTTTCTCCTTACGAATGAAGTGTTGCAGTTTATCATCTTAGCAGCACATCCTGATAGGCTGTTTGACAACTCTCCGTGAACTCTGAAGCACCGCCAGAACATATTTTCTTTTCTTTACATCATG
>NC_087154.1:32657026-32692026 GCF_035594125.1 Scylla paramamosain
TGATTAATATCGGGAAACATACAGCTTTATTAAGGCAAGAGATGAATAAGACTTGCATGGGATTGGGGGGACAGTAATTGTGACGGAACATTAGGAAACTGATGACTGACTGCCCTGCCGGTGACCAGAATCAGTAATGGTGAGGGGACGGCGAGGCAGGAACACCGTAACCTGACCAGTGGCTGCCCAGATGCATGGTTACCCCACTTCGGCAATCCATAAATTTCGGTCCAGCTTATACTAGTACGTACTACCAGGCCGCTGCACTCTACTGGTTCTTGTTGTTTCTTGTCTTTATTTTTTTATGGTGTTCGTGTTGTGAATGATGGAATAGGTTACGCGTTTACTGTATAATGTGTATTGATTAAAGGTAAGTGTGTAAATTTACTGTTTTATAGATGATACATTACTTATGCTACTAATAATGATAATAATAATAATGATAATACACTACTACTTTTACTACTACAACTACTAGTACTACTTCCAGAATTACGGTAATGATAAAAGCCGATAATAAATCAGTGTATCCGCTACTAATACACTTAAACAATTAATTACGTTACACTCTGAAATTATCCGTAAATGATCGCATGCTTAACACCGCACTTTTCCACCCCATTTCCCCCCCACTCTCTCTCTCTCTCTCTCTCTCTCTCTCTCTCTCTCTCTCTCTCTCTCTCTCTCTCTCTCTCTCTCTCTCTCTCTCTCTCTCTCTCTCTCTCTCTCTCTCATTCCTGCAATTCCTTGTGTTCCTTCCCGTCACTTGCCCGTTATATCGAGATGGTTGATGGAGAAAGAGAAGCAGGAAGGAAAGGATTGCGTGTGCCACCTTTCACATTGGTGTGTGTGTGTGTGTGTGTGTGTGTGTGTGTGTGTGTGTGTGTGTGTGTGACCTACAGCACACACACACACACACACACACACACACACACACACACACACACACACACACACACAGAGTAACAGGAGACGCAGCTCTTCATAGCCTGTTCCAACTCATCATTACTAATCACTTTTTTTCTTTCCCTTCCACTGAGATAAGCGTGGTGTGGCCCCTTTCCCCTTTCCTTTCCTGCATGGTAATGACTCCGCACTCCTTCCACACCCTTCCCCTTCTCCGGCTCTCCTTTCCACCTCCATCTGTGCTTATTTTCTCACTTTCTTGACTCTCCTTCCACATTATTACCATCGCAGCTCCACATTACGCCTTTCTCGTCTTTCACATTCCTTCCCTCTCTAGCTCTCCTTTCCATCTCCACCTGTGCTTATATTCTCACTTTCCACACTCCTTCCACCGTCTTACCTTACAGTCTCCACATATACACAGACATCCTTCGCACTCCTTTCCTGTCTGACTCTCCTTTTTAACTCCACCTGTGCTGCTTTTTCTTACCCTCCCACACTCCTTCCTCACCCTCCACACTCCAGCCCTTTCTCTTGGCCACTCCCGCACCTGTTCCATACCGCCTCCCCCTCACCTGGTTAGCCCACGTGCTTTGCTCACCTGAGGGAAGAGATAATGATGAGTAAGAGACGTTCAGTGACGTCTAATCCATTTTTCACATCATTTAACTGGAAGGTGAAAAGTAAGAGTTGTGAAAAATGTCCACTTTCTTTGTTGTTACTGTTTTGGATCGAATAACAATTCAAATACTGTTTTTCTTGGCGGATCTCACTATTATTGATATTAACCTTTTGATTCCTAAAGCTTCTTGCGTTTATCTAAATGATGTGGCAGTAATGTAAAAGAGTATAATTTTGAAAGATATCACTGACAGCTAAATGAGTGACTGGGTAGTTTAATCACGCTACTGCCGGTGATTGTATCAGTGTCCAGTGGAAGGTTACCAGAATAAAATATCGTGTCACACTCACTAGCACTCAAATGAATAATCTTCAAGCAAAAATAACACGTACTCAGTTAACTAAACCGTAAACTGAAGAAAGGAGGAAAAAAAAAAAAAAAACACTTGCAGTGAATGAGGGAGAAAGAGGAGGAGGAAAAGAGCGAGAACCTAACGAGAGTTTGTGGAGAAATGGACTCGTCCTCTCCTTAAATCTTGTAAGTTTGGTGCGAGTCTTGTAAGTTTTAGCGACGTAACAAAAAGAAAAATAAAACTTATGTTCCCGCTACCGATATATTATTTAGTCAAGGGAGACTTGTGAGGAAAGTGTTTGAGGAGGAATTGGAAGTGAAGGAGGAGGAGGAGGAGGAGGAGGAGGAGGAGGAAGAGGAAGAAGAGGAGGAGGAAGAGGAAGGAGAAGAAGAAGAAGAAGAGGAGGAGGAGGAGGAGGAGGAGGAAGAGGAGGAGGAGGACAAGACCAATAACAAGTGAGAAAGAAAGGATATGAAGGAGAATAACGAGAAAGAGAAACGATTTGTGACGAGAGAGAGAGAGAGAGAGAGAGAGAGAGAGAGAGAGAGAGAGAGAGAGAGAGAGAGAGAGAGAGAGAGAGAGAGAGAGAGAGAGAGAGAGAGAGAGAGAGTCATTTAGTTTTGTGGAAAGATGCGTAAAATGAACACCCAGAAAATCTGAGAAGAAGGGAGGAAGAAGAAATATAGTAAAGATCAAAAGTCATGATAACTTGCAACAAAGGAAAGGAAGGGAGGAAGCAGACGAAGAAGAACAAGAAGACGAAGAAGAAGAAGACGAAGAAGGAAACGTGAACTGCTAATTTGGGACACAAAACCAGATGATAACGGGAATGAAAAAGAAAAAAAAGAAAAAAAGAAAATTAAGATTACTGAACGAGGGAGAGGGAGCAGAGAGAGAGAGAGAGAGAGAGAGAGAGAGAGAGAGAGAGAGAGAGAGAGAGAGAGACGAGAGGGACGAGAGAGAAAGACCAAGACACACTTATAAGGGAAGACTGATGTAAAGAAAGAAAGAAAAAAAGAAAGAAAAAAGTTGATATACACGAGGCAAGAGAAAGTCGGAGTGAATGATTTGATACGTTAACGAAAGAATGGAGAGAACAAATTATAGAAGAAGGAATGAGGCGGTGAAATGAAGCAAGCTACTGATAACTGTGACGAAGCAAGAATTTGATGATGTAAAGAGAAAGATAGATGAAGAAGTGAAAAAAAAGAAATGTATATAAAAAGAAAGATCAGAAATAGTTAGCTTGATTAAGGAACGTTGGGAAAAAGAAAAGAAAAAAAGAAAAAGCAAGATGAAGAAGGAAGACCCGAAGGAAAAGGAGGAGGAGGAGGAGGAGGAGGAGGAGGGTAAGGAAAGATGGAAGGATAAAATGCTGTGGATGATGATTGGGATATTAAAGATAAGATAAAGAAAATAATAATAACGATAAAAAAATGATAAATATATAAGAGAGAGACGACTGAAAGAAATGAAAATAAAAAAAGGAAGAAACGAAGAGGAAGCGAAAAGGAGAAAAAAAAGAAGAGAACAGGAGGAGGAGAAAGACAAGCTAAAAAAAAAAAAGCCAGAAAAGCACAGAAGGCAAAAGGAGAGACTAATAAAGGAGAAAGAAACTAATGAAGACGAGTAGGAAAGAAAAAGAAGATAAGATTATAAATAAAAAAGAGATACGGTGATTTAGAAAGAAATGGATGGTAAAAAAAGAGATGATGCTGAAGAACAAGGAAGCAGAGTAAGAGAAGGAGCGAGAGAGAAGGAGAGAGACAGAGAGAGGAGACAATATGTGAGAGAAAAGAAGTGGAAGAAGAAAAAAAGATGAAGAGGGGTAGAATAAGAGGGAGAGATGAAGAGGAGGAGGAGGAGGAGGAGGAGGAGGAGGAGGAGGAGGCCGGCCATCGTGGTGGGACAGAAGGGGTGAAACACTTGGGAAAAATTCCTTTATAATTTCTGAGCAGCCTCGAGTTCCACTAATTGGACAACCCAGCGGTCGTTGTCTTTAACATATTTCCCGCGTGGCAACGGCGGCGGCGGCATTAGCGGCGGAGGCAGTGGCGGCGGAGGCAATGGCGGCGGTGGCGGCTTCGGCAGTGGTGGTGGTGGTAGTGGTGTGGGGTAGTGGTGGTGGTAGTGGTTGAATTATTAAATGAAGTCCTGAGGCTGTCTGTTATAGCTAGTATGGGGAGGGGGAGAGGGGAGTGGGCAGAAAGAGGAGGGAGAGAGAGAGGGAAAGGCTGGGAGGGGGAGGAGAGAGGGAAGAGATGAGTGGGAGGAGGAGGAGAGAGAGAGAGCAGGAAAGGTTAGTAGGGGGAGGGGGAGAGGGGAGAAATGACTGGGAGGAGGAGAAGGAGGAGGAGACAGGGAAAGGCTGGGAAGGAGGAATGAGGGAGGGGAAACGAGACATAGAAAAGATAGGAGGGGAGAGAAGTGAGGGGAGATGAGTGCGAGGGGAGGGAAGAGTGGAGGATAAAGTCAGAGATGGAGGGCAGGTGAGGGGAAAGGAGAGGGAGGAGAAGAGAAAGAGGAGGATAGGGTGCGAGGGGGAGGAAAAGTGAGGGGAGAATGGAAGGAGAGAGGGAAGAGGGAGAGAAGGATAAAGCGGGAGGGGAAGGAAATGTGAGTGGAGAGAGAAGAGGGGAAGGAGTGGAGAAGGATGAAGATGAGGTGTCGGGGGAGGACAGGTGACGGGAAGGAATGGGATAAGGAGGAGAAAGGAAGGAAAGGGATAGATGGGAAGAGAATATGGGGTAAAAGCATGGAAGGAGAAAAATGGGGAAAATATTGGAAAACAAAGAAAGAAAAAGGAGGAAAGAGGAAAATTAATTAAATGAAAAACGGAAGAAAGAGATATGAGGGGAAAGAGAGACGGGGAATATAGGTGGGAGGAGGAAGAAGGGGAGGAGTGTGTGAGGAGGGAATGTAAGAAGAGAGTAGGAGGAAAGGAGGAGAAAAGGATCGGAGGGGGGAGGAGAGACAAAGCATGAAGAACACATAATAAGGTAAAGGGGGAAGCAGAGGGGACGGGAAACAGTGTAGTATATTACGAAAAAAAATAAAATAAATAAATAAATAAAAAAAAGTGAGCGGAGATTGGTCGCGTGTGCCAAAGTGGATAGTGAGATAAGTGAATTAAGAGATCGCCATAAAAAAAAGAAAAAGTAAAGAAAAAAGAATAAAAAAAGTAAAACAAATAGACTTTTTATCAGTTTTGCTCGCCGCACAGAATCAATTGTATTCTGATTTAAATTGTGTATCAATGCAGGTGTCTTTTTTTATGTATATATATATATTTTTACTTTTTAACTATTTAATTATTTTTATACTGTTTTCTGAAGGACGGCGTGTTTTGACCTTTCCATTACGCGGAGGTTAAGGTTAACATTAAACTAGGATGGACGTGACACATGCCGGGTTTGCACCATCGCTGGGCAAGGCAAGAGACAATGTCAGTCTTTGGTGATCTGCTTCTGACTGAAGGAAGAGACAGGAACAGAAGTATCAAGAGGATGCGAATGAATAGAAGAAGCAGGAGAAGAAAGAGAAGGAGGAGGAGGAGGAGGAGGAGGAGATTACAAAGAATTATATACAAAGGAATGCACACAGCAACAGACCCGCCTTGCTTGATTCTACTTTTTCATTAATTACCAGTATTAGAAAAGGTCAGCATAGTGGACAAAGAAAAGGATGGTATAGTGGAACAAGAAGAGACAGTAAGTATAGAGGAGGAGGAAGAGCAGAAAAGCAGTAAAAGCAGAAGATAAAAGATCAGAATGAAAAGTATTAGTAATAGAAAGAGGAGCTGGAGGAAGAGGAGGAGAAGGTGATTACTTATTAGTGGCGGTGGTGAAGAAGTGTCAGATGCCGCCTGGTGTGTGGTGTCTGTTCTCGGAGCTACCCAAGAAAGACAAATATTTAATCCCAAACTCTCCTTTCGGTCACAGTTTTGAAGCGTTCAGTCGCTGAGAACAATCATCACTTCTCTTGTTCTTTCTTCTGCCATCTCTTCCTCCTCAACCTACTCCTACTACTACTTTTTATCTACTACAGAAACCCTTAAAGAACTCGAAACAATGAAAGTAGCACACATTGTTAAATTCATTCATTCATTCATTCAGGTGCTGATGATTACAATTTTTCTAAAGATTAACAGCAGTAGACCTTTACCTACTTGGGCTGTTTGACTACTTCCCTGTACAAATTACCATAAGAGTGACAGTTGCGAGAATACTTGTAGTGGTGCAGGTGTTGGAGGAGGTGAAGGTGGCAGGTGATGCAGGTAGATGGCTGAGGATGATAGATGTGGCTGGGGAAGTGCCTAGTGATAATAGCAGGTACAGAAGTGATGGACAAACCCTTTCTATAGCCCCCAGCTGCGAACCCTTGGGGGAGACACCCTCGGCCGCTGGGGAAGGAAACATGACTAATTACACGGCGCTCGGTCCTTGGGGGGGAAAAGCTCTAAAACACAAAAAGGGTTCAATTAGCTCCCCGTATCTCGCCAGTTAATAGCGACAATTCTGAACCTTAATAACCCTCTTTTTTTTTCCGCACCCGCCCCCACCCTCCGCGCCGCCTGGACCTGAGTAACTTGATTTATTGCCCTCGACGTAGGTGGAATAAATTACAGAGTCTCTATACACTGACGGTCACGCTTCCTCCGGTTTTAGCTCTCGCCTTTATTCCTCTGGTTGCACGAAGGTCACGAGAGGCGAGTCAGCGGAGGAAGGGAGGGAGGCAAGGGCTCACGTCTCCTGCCGCCACGAGTCAAGGAGGAGGAGATGAAATTTCTCTTCTTTCTCTCCCCGTCTTTCTCTTGAAGCTGGAGGAAGTAGATCGGCGGAGATAGCAGATACTTGCGTACATAAATACATACATATACATTTCATCGTCCACAGCAAGGAAACCTATATTGAGAAGACATTCATCATATAATAACTAATTGAAGAATATATAAACTAACAAAAGAGGATGTTTATCTTAACGTAATGTACATGAAATCATTGATACATCATTCTGAAAAAAAAAAGACACAAACATGCGTGCCGAGCAGTAGAGCACCTTCATAATGACTTTAATGCATTACCTTGAGGAACGTAAGTTGATCAGGATGGTATGCATGCTCGTTGTGTTTGTGGTGCGTGTTTGCGGTGGTGGTGGTGATCGTTGTGGTGGTGATAGTGGTAGTAAGACATAGCGGTGGTCTGAGCATGTAGGTTATTCTGCTACTGAGGAACATAATGTGATGCTGAATGAGTATATCTTACGTTTGGCTTAGAGGAGAAAGTTGCCTCGCTGCGTCTTGAATATCCTCGTCTCATTACGTGGATGGGCAAGTGTTGCTGAAGAGATTCTTGTGTGTAAATATGTAACAGGTTTACTTTGCTTGGTTCTCTCTTAATACGTGAGCACGTCAATTTAGTATAATTACACAAATAAACCAGGACTATTAAACAGATTCTTGTATGTAAAATAAGACAATTGTGCTACTCCTTGCTGCTTCATAAGACTTCTAAATCTGTTCAGTATTAAAGTTATATGTTTTTTTGTTCTTAGGTGGAAATTACTACTGGTTGAATAAACCGTATCAAGAGGATTGAAAATTAACGAAAACTTCACAGCTCTGCGTCCTGAACACTTCAGTTTTATATTAAAGATAGTAAACTCACTTTTTTTCTTTTTCTTTTTTTTCTCTCTCCACGTAAATTAATGATCGAACAAACCGAATGAAGAGCATCGAAAATTGCTGGAAAACGTAGTTATAACTTTACAGTCTTTCACAAAAGGCCGCAGCCTGGTCCTTTATCACTTCATGTGTGTGTGTGTGTGTGTGTGTGTGTGTGTGTGTGTGTGTGGCCGCCGCGCATTCTTTATGATCGGGTATAAAATACGTTAACTGCTGACTGTAAGGAAAGAAGCGCGCTTAGACGAGGCTTTTAAGGAGAGTTTATTGGCCAGTGACTCGTGTAAGTGGCGGCCAGTAGAACTCTTAACGCTCGTGTCACTCAGTCTGTATAATGTTTATGTGGACACTGATGTCCTGGGAATAGAGAGGAGGGCGTCTTGAGGCTTCTGAAGGTGTTGGATATAGAGAAGCATGACTGTGTATAATGAAAGCGTACACTACAAGCTCCGCACAAGTAAATTTTCCCCACGGACATTAGGCCCTTAAAATTTCTCCCCAAATTAATCTCTGCATGATTTATTACATTAGGTTTGCTTAGGGAAGGATTTTATTTTTTGTGGGTGGAGTTTGAGTAAAATTTACATGAAAGCAATTGATGTGAAGCTGCTGCAGTGTACAGGAAGAGTCAGTCGCCTTGGATGCTTCACCAGTCAGTCCTCATACGTTTGTTTTGACTTCGCGGCACCAATCAGTTAGTACACGCATCCCATTCTGCGTCACCAGTCTTTAAACTTATCGCTAGGTCTCTCTGCGTCACTACTCGGTCCCGAATGAATTTTTTTGGCCTCTTCACGTCACCGGTCAGTCTTCCAAATCGTCTCTGCGTCACCGCTCAGACTACTTAAGCCTCGCCTGACCTCTTTCTTTCACCACTCTCTTAACGCATCTCGTGACCTCTTTCCAGGCACTCGCTACACGTGACCTGGTTGACAGCCAGATGTTGTTGTTGTTGCTGTTGCTGCTGCTGTTGTTGTTGATAGTGGTGGTGGTGTTCTTGGTAGTGGTGTTGGTGTTGTTGTTGTTGATGATAGTGATGATGATTGCCGTGGTGATGATGGCGGTCATAGCATTTCTCTTTACACATATATTAATGGCGCCCCACTTTCACTGCGGAAGAAAAGGATACGTACATGCATGTCGAGTAATGTCATTAAGTATTCTCTGAAATACAATCATGACCTACTGGCACCCTCATTAAATTAAACTCGTTCATATATTTCCAAATGCATCAAAGGAATCAATATGCATCACGTGAAGCATTCGAATGAAGTTCATGCAAAATTAAACACTGGTGAGGAGTTTTCAGTAATAACAAGCCAGGAGTCATATTGTATCGTTTACAAAAACTCACAAATTGCTTTCGCTCCCTTCAGCAAACGCTAGTTACGGAATTATTCAATGCCGCTCCAGCCTCAGCCCAGCGCCTTAAACGAGATTCAGGCAACGAGACTAAGTCAGGTCAGGGCCGAGAAGCGGCTTGACATTTGCCGCGCCGCCCCTGCTGGAGGCTTATCAATGTTGCAGCCGCCCACCGCCGCCGCGCGTTGCCCACCCCATCCCATCCCGCCTCGCCCAGCCTTGCCTCATCCACCTCACTCGAGCCTTTCCCTTACCGCGCCACCTGGGTTTCTCTGCTCCTCTCACACACACACACACACACACACACACACACACACACACACACACACACACACACACACAAGAGAATAAAGAGAATTCCAAATTCATGCCCTGGTTATTCTTTCTCGCTTTTTTCAGCATCGCAAGCCAGAGTATCTTGTTCTGCACTGCGTTTGTGTTCTCGATCCCAAGTATTGTTTTGTATAAGTTACTTTTATTATGACCTGCAAGAGTAGTAAGAATAGTAGCAGAAATAGTAGTTCTAGTAATAGTAATAGAAGAAGCGGTGGTAGTAGCAATAGTAGTAGTGGCGGTAGTGGTGGTAGTAGTAGATATAATATTTCCCATTATGCAAAATTACCTCTTATCCTTTCACTAGCAATTTAGGCAAAGTCGGAGTCGCGCTGAAGTAATAGCGAAGGAAAGTTGCGAGACTTGACTTTGGGAGCAGGAGGAGGAAGAGGAGGAGGAGGAGCTCATCTAATAGAATCCAACCTCACAGGAGAAGTGGGTCGGTGGGGCCGCGAGGAAGGAAAGTGGACGGAAGATAAACTAACCACGTTCAAAGGAGGACATCAGGAGGCTGCTGACTTACCTAACCTTGCGAATACTGGTGTGTGTGTGTGTGTGTGTGTGTGTGTGTGTGTGTGTGTGTGTGTGTGTGTGTGTGTGTGTGTGTGTGTGTGTGTGTGTGTGTATGTTGGAGCTGCACTCGAAAACATGCACTATATCAAGAGGAAGGTAAAGAGGATGGCGAAGGTGCAGGAAGAAGAGGCCAAACGATACATGCCAGAAAAATAAGGCATACGAGACGCGTCTTAAAGATCAGGATTTCAAGAATTTAGTACACACTAGAATTTGGATTAGTGTTTTACTCTGGGAGATTTAGTTCACTCAAGATAGCAGGTGTCTGGGAAGAAATATACTAGTCATACTAAAATACATCCGTTAAGATTTAGAAGGGTAGAGGAATGTACTGTGTGTGTGTGTGTGTGTGTGTGTGTGTGTGTGTGTGTGTGTGTGTGTGTGTGTGCAGCCAATATTTACCAGCTATCAGTGTTGCTAAAGGACTCATCCTCGGCAGCTGTTTTAGTGATATAATATCTATCTCCATCCTCTTTGTACACATCCTCTCAACCTGTTGAAGGCACCAGGTGTACTTCAGCCTCCTCCTCCTCCTCCTCCTCCTCCTCCTCTTCCTCCTCTCATCTCGCTACCCGTGCTTCTTTCTGTATACATATTCTCTCCTCCACTTCGTCCTCATTGTATATTTGTGTATTTCGGTCGTACCCAATTGCGTAAAGATTAGATATTTATTTCTTCTGGCAGTTGTAACTCACGCTTGCACACACACACACACACACACACACACACACACACACACACACACACACACACACACACACACACACACACACACACACACACACACACACACACACACACACACACAACACCCAGACATGTTTGATTATTACTAGTACACGCGTCCTCCATCTCTCCCCACAAAGAAACGTACTCTTGCTCATCACAAACCCAATGTCACATTTACGTAATCGCCCACGCATACCCTGAGAGCAACAGCCAAACTTGTGCGTACAACATTTACCACCACCACCACACAAGACTCGGGGAAACGTAGCTGGATGGTCCCTCATCTTAGCGGTAAATAAGACTCTCTAATCCCACGTCATTTTAACTTTGTGTTTACTTTTTCCACTCTTTCGGAGCTGACCCGAGAACGAACGACCCATAAACCACCGTGGCCGCGTCTAATGAACCAGGTATGAGCCGTGGGAGGAGGCAGGGGAGGGGGGGAAGGGAGGTAAGACCTACGTATGATGCCTTGGGAGCGAGAAGGATAAGGCTGGAGGAGGGAAGAAGGATGGTTAAAGTTAGAACAGAGCGCCATCTAGTAAGGATGTGCAAGTCTGTGGGTATGTGTTGTCTTTTTGTATGCGTGAAAAATGACCGGCCAGTGACACATGAGGATAATAATGATGGAAAAAAAAAAATAACTCGTTAATTTGTCGTTCTTTCCTCAACAAAGAAAAAATAAAAGTTAAGCAGAAAAGGGATCTCATAACGTGAAAAGGAGAGAATTAGAAAAGAGAAAAGGAAACTAAGTAAACTGAATATCATGTATGCGTGAATAAAAAATAAACTTTACTGAAGAGTTTATTTATTTACCAGTGTTTATTTACCATTATCTATTTATTTATTGTTTTTCCTTTTTTAATTGCGTACAAAGAAAATGTAGAGATTACGTATCTAGAAAATGCATGTACATATGTTTTACGAATATCCTCCTCCCACGTTCCTGTGCCCTCTCCCTACCCCAGCCACCACCACCACCACCACCACCACCACCACCACCACTCCTCACATCCCTCTTTCTACCGACGCCCTGACTAATTACGGCGTGATTAGGTTACATTTTGCATATATTAATGTTTTATGATTTAAAGCCAAATATTTTACACCGGACTAATGCGTGTTCGAAGCGATTACTGCGAAAAATTACGTTCAATGAGCAATTTCATAAAAGGAGGGCATAATTACTGATACAGAATTATTTTTTGTAGTACCTGAGTTCACGTGTTAAGTATGCGGTGTGTGCATTCTTGTGTTGAGCTCGTGTTATTTCATAGTATTTCATATTATTTATTGTCATTCTTTTGAAGTGACCCTTTTTATTGTATTTACCCCACAGCCTTTTTTTTTTATTTTGTCTGTTTTCATCTGTAATAATTATCTTCTTAATATTAGTCTCCTCTCCCTCTCCTATTCTTTTTCACTATTCCCCATAACATTATTTGTAGTAAAATCTCTCTTCCTTCTTTAAATGCAGTCTTATATCTCCTTCTATTCTAAATCTTGCACATCCACCTTTAGTCTTTTGCAATCCCTGCCTTTGCAACGTCGTCTTATTCGTCGTATCATAATTTCACCTGTATATATATTTACCTCAATGAATTGCCATCTACTTCCTTACCTTCTTTAATACCGTTCTCTTTTGCAGGTTTTTTTTTCCTTCTCAATAACCATCGTAGTTTTTTTTTTTTTTTACTCTCCTTCCTTCTTATCGCCACTTTTCTTCCACCCATACTTCATTTAATTTCTATTCTACTTTTTTTGGGGGGATTCGTTATCCTCTTTTCCTTCTTATCGTCACTTTCCTCCCTTCCCTTTCCTTCCCATGCATTCTTCAGTTCCCTTATATTCTACCTACTTTTTCCGTCTTTCCTACACTCACTCCTTTACTTCATACTGTCACTTTCCTTCCGTCCCTTCTTTTACACTTTTTTTTTTTTTCATCCCGTCATATTCTACCTACTTTTCTATCTTTCCTACACTCCCTCCTCCCCTCTTAACGTCACTGTTTCTTCTACATCCTCGCCTTCCTTCTACCCGCAACTTTTTTCCCAGACACACCGCCACCACCACCACCACCACCACCACCACCACCATCACCACCACCAGCACCTCCTTCTCTATCGTCCATCGTCGAGCTCCCATTTATCTTTCCCATTACTTCATCTTCCTACCCATAAACTCACTCGTCTGCCCAGCCACAGCCATATATCCCCTCCTCACCATCCCTCCTCCTCCCCCTCCTCCCCCTTCTTCCCTTTTCAAAGCCCCCCCCTTTTTTTTTTCTCTTCTCTCTCTTCCCGTCTCGAGGTAGAATCATCCCTTCATAGTTTCCCCCTATTCTTTTTGCTCCTATGTAGTTTTTTTTTTTATTTACCTTGTTTCCTAGGGTATTCTATTCTCTCTCTCTCTCTCTCTCTCTCTCTCTCTCTCTCTCTCTCTCTCTCTCTCTCTCTCTCTCTCTCTCTCTCTCTCAACACATCTTCCCTTGTTTTAACTCCCAAATTCTACCTCCTTCCTTTCCCATACCTCACTTTTTTTTTCTTTTGCATCTCCTTCCTCTCCTCTTTGCACCTACTTCACCTTCCTTCCCTCACAACTCCATCTCCTCTCCCTCACTCTACGCTTCTCACTCTTCCCCTGCTCCCTCCCTCCCTCCCTCCCTCCCTCTTCTCTCGCGCCACAGCTGCAACAAAAGAGGTTAGTCGTGGGAGTCTTCATAAAACCTTTTACGAGAGAGATGTTCCCAATAACGGATTTAGTTCTGACTTATCCGGTTTTTAGGGACGCGGTGCAGCGAGTCTCCCACCGAATGAGATCACCAGCAAAGGATCACCTGTAGGAATCACTTGTTCTCTTAAAGGCAAGCGAGCGCTGGGATGTTCAAAGGTACGATTAACAAATTGCCTAGTTTTATGGCCTCGTTTTATTTACTGCTCCTGGTTTTGTTAGTAAATGTTTTGGGTGTTGTGGGGAAATTTATTTTGCTTAATTTTCTCTCCCTGTCTCTGGTGATTTCTGTTTTTTTCTTTTTTTTCGTTTTTCTTTCTTTATTTGGTATTCTTTTTGTCTCTCGGGTATTCTCTTTTGTCTCGTGTGTTTCTCTCTCTCTCTCTCTCTCTCTCTCTCTCTCTCTCTCTCTCTCTCTCTCTCTCTCTCTCTCTCTCTCTCTCTCTCTCTCTCTCTCTCTCTCTCTCAAATATAGATCTTTAATAGAAATGTTGACCTTTTTCGTATTTTTATTACTGTTGATCTTGTTTTTTATTGTTTCTGATGTTTTCTTTCGTATTATTTTCCGCATCCTTTTCTTTGTCGTTGTTGTTGTTGTTGTTGTATTATTGTTATCGTTATTGTTATCGTTATTGATGTTATTATCGTTGTTGTTGTTGTTGTTGTTGAAGTTATGTTTGTTTTATGGTAGATTTTTGTTGTTGTTTGTCGTAAAGGCGGGGGTCTGATATGTTTACGCGGTGCTTGTTAAAAACTCGGCGCACAAAACACCGCCCCAGCTTGTTAAGGATACATAAGTTGTCTGCGTGGGCTACTCCTCGTTTTTCTTGCTTTTTTTCCTCTTCTAGCTGTGTAAAGCCACGCAGCCAAACATATCATGCGGACTTTTATTCTTCCAACGCTTTTTTTCTAACATATGTGATGTTTGTGAGGCTCTACTTTCTTTTTTAGTTGCAAGTGGTGTGCTTTCTCTCTCTCTCTCTCTCTCTCTCTCTCTCTCTCTCTCTCTCTCTCTCTCTCTCTCTCTGTGCTGGTGGCAATGTATGGGAACTATTCCGCGTTCGACCCCCGGCACTTCTACCAGGGGATGTAGCTCAAATGGTAGAGCGCTCGCTTAGCATGTGAGAGGTACGGGGATCGATGCCCCGCATCTCCAATGTTTTATATTCTTATTTTCTTTGGAATCTTTAATGTTTTGCTGTGACTTCCTATAAAAAAAAAAAAAAAGGCCCGTTTCCACGCAATGAGGAGGCGCTGAAGGTGAACCGTTTTGATGTCTTAGAGCGAGCCTTGATTCTTTGATAAGCGGCGGTGAAAGTGACCCACTATTTTTTTTTTTTTTATGCAATCATTCACAATTTAGGATAAAATTTGTAGTTATTACTGACAAAATTTGTGGTTATTACTGACATCTCACTCTTATTTTCTTACGAGTATCATTTTTTTCCGACTGATTTCATCACAATGCCTCCGCGACACTAGAAGAGAAAGTATTCTTTATTTTTCTTTTGTAAGTACGTATATCAGTCAGGATTTAAAATGTAATTGATTGTAATTATAGACATCTCACTTGTGTCAGATAATTTTCTTATGAGGATATTTTCTAGGTTGGTGTCATAACATTTTCCCTTGATTAATATATATATATTTTTTATTTTATTTTATTTATCTATTTGTCCATTTATCTTGTTTAATTAATTATTATTATTTTTTTGTTGTTGTTTTTTTGCCATTAGTGAGGAGTACAAGGTCAAGAATACAGCTTGGCCAGCCCTCAGAGCGGCGTATACCCAGTTGTTTTCCCCACGCCGTATTAAGAACATATTAAAAACTCCGCAAAATTGAAAGTGGTTCGTTAAATAGTTGGAAAGTTGTTTCCTTCTTTGCGCAAAAAGTTTGGGCGAGAGGAGGGATGCTGAGGCTGGACCTGTTGTCCCTGAAGAAACCTCGTAGAAAGTTAATGTTGGAACTTAAAAGAAAAACTCAAATGATTTCCGAATGATAATGTGACTTGTTTTTTACTCTATCACACTTCAAGGACATCACGTAACCTTATTGGAATTAAGATAAGGTGGACGCACTTTGCACCTGCATACACACTGGCTGGACTACGTGAGGTATCGTGTTTCCTTGCCAACCCTTTCTGTGGGAACTGATTGACTGATTGAACTTAGGCACAGCAACAGTGAGATCATAATTACGCAGATATTTGAAAAGATTGTTGCTGAAAATAATAATGAAAACGAACAAAATAGGTAGTAGTAATACTGATTATATTCCTCTCTCTCTCTCTCTCTCTCTCTCTCTCTCTCTCTCTCTCATCTCCTCTCTCTCTCTCTCTCTCTCTCTCTCTCTCTCTCTCTCTCTCTCACGAAATATCAACTAAGGAGAATTTCTTGACGAACAGACTCATAACTCGCCAAGAAAAAGTCACAGTTTAGCTCCTCGTCACAAGGTTCTCAGCGATGCTCGTCTTCCCTCCTCCTGTAGAAGAGTTAAAGATTTACGACATGAATCATTTGGCACTTGGGATCGTTTGAGGGAGAAGAGGAGGAGGAAGAGGAGGGTGAAGAGGAAGAGGAGGATGGGGAAGAGATGGCGTGAGAGACTGAGTGAGAGGAGATGAAGGAGGAGGAGGAGGAGGAGGAGGTAAGAGGGATGCTTCAGAGATGATGTAAGAACCCTCTGATAGTCTCTCCTTCTTCCTTGTTTGTTCCTCTTAAGACACTTGATACTGTTCCTCTCCATTCATAAGAGCTTGGCATTCTTCTATTTCCTCCTCCTCCTCCTCCTCCTCCTCCTCCTCCTCCTTCTCATTCGCCGCTGTGTAATTTGCCTAACAATGCCGTGAAAGCAAGATCCCTCCCCTCACCCCCTCTCCCTCCCCCTTCCCTTACCCCGTCTACCGCCACAGGTGAACGCAGGTGTGGTGGGAACGGCATAAGGCTCTTTATAGGGATCCCGGGCCACTTCCACTCACACAGACGCAGGTGTAGGAGTACGATTGTGTCCGTGAGTTAGGTTAGGTTCTCGTAGGTTAGGTTAGGTTAGTGTGTATGTACTATCTTTGCCTATCTAGTGTAACATTAGGAGTAGGAGAGAGGTAGGTGACACACACACACACACACACACACACACACACACACACACACACACATAAAGGCAAGACAACACAAGCTCAACACAAATTATGCATATTAAACTCAAAATAGTTTAAATAGAAAGAAGAAACACACACACACACACACACACACACACACACACACACACACACACACACACACACACACACTCACACGCAAGAATAGCAGCACCACCTGCACCCGGTAGAGCAGCGAGGTGCGGGTCACCGGAGCCGGAACATCTGAGGAAATTAAATAATAATGAACGCCGCAGCCCATGAAAACTGCAAGTCTTCATTAAAGCGGATTGAGCGATGAAGCAGATCCCATAACCAGGTAGCTGCTCGATTTTAATTATAAATCTGAAACACGAGTCTGATAATGGAATGAATTTAGGAAATGAAGGGATGCGAGCGTTACCGGGCAAGTGGGTGTAAAGATTATTGTTAATGATAATATTAATGAGGGATGGCAACAACAGTGAGAGTAGTTGTGATGCTAATGATAATGGAACTGTTAACGATGATAACTTTAGTAGTTTAATGATTATAGTAATGATGAGGGCAAGTTTTGGCATAGGTTATGTTGTAGTAGTAGAAGTAGTAGTAGTGGTAGTAGTAGTAGTAGTAGTAGTAGTAGTAGTAGTAGTGGTGGTAGTAGTAGCGGCAGCAGCAGCAGCAGCAGTAAACAGTAGTAATAACAATAGCAGTAATAGTGGTAACAGTACTAGTACTGTAGGAGCAATACTAGTACTGGCATTCGGTGGTGACAATAACAATAGACATCTCAGTAAAACCGTATAAACGTGCAAGTGAACGAGGATCGGATCTCATGTCAGTGTTGCAGACGATCCCACGGGACGGGACTGCGAGGAAACAAAAGCTGGGGGTGCCGTGCGTGATGCGTCCGCCTCTTGCCTACCCTCCTGCTGGGGCCGAGAGTCTGGGGGGGGCTGAGAGGGCTTTAGTGGGTCTCGTGCCGCCGTGGGAGACTCGTGAAAGGTCGTCATGAATGTTGTGCGGCGTCACTTATCTTGCACCTCCTCTCCCTTCAGGAAGCTTGGGATAAAAAAGAAGTACCAAGCATTTTTGTCCACGGCTGTCTCCCAGAAT
This sequence comes from Scylla paramamosain, assembly GCF_035594125.1. NCBI lineage: Eukaryota > Metazoa > Arthropoda > Malacostraca > Decapoda > Portunidae > Scylla > Scylla paramamosain. The sequence goes on from NC_087154.1 coordinate 32,674,548, forward strand.
CAAGTCGCCCCATGCATACTTGAAAACATCGAAGTCGTGACGAAGGTTTACGAGTATTTTTTTCTAACCCGAGCGTGAATATGGAAGCATTAGCACTGGGCATTTAGCGTCTAGCGTCTTTGACGAGATAAAAAAAATAAAAAATGAAGCAAAAACAAAAGAGGGCAATGAGAAAGAAGATAAAAACAGAACGCGTCAGTGTAAAAGAAAATATAATATAGTGTAGAGGGGGAAAAAGGAAAGGAAAGGAACAAAAAAAGAATAGAAGGAAGGAAGGAGGGTACGTTTAGGTGCGAGGAGAAAAGAAAGAAGCAGGGAGAGATAGAGAGAGAGGGTGGGTGGAAGGGGAGAGGGAGAGCAGGGAGAGATAGAGAGAGAGGGTGGGTGGGAGAGGGAGAGCGACGTGTTGGTAATGGCGGCGGGAGAGGATGAGAGGAGGAAAGTGGTGTGGTGCAGATTCCGGTGTTGCTCAGGTAGGGTGAGGGAAAGAAGCAGGTGATGCGATTTTAAGGGAGGTTAGAGAGAGAGAGAGAGAGAGAGAGAGAGAGAGAGAGAGAGAGAGAGAGAGAGAGAGAGAGAGAGAGAGAGAGAGAGAGAGAGCACAAAATGATTATAGTTGTAACATTGATATTGTCACCTCACACCCTCTGTATAACCTCAATATTTCCTGTGAATAATCATCACGAACACACAGCAAGTTGCATCATGGCCTCACAGAGCTTCTTTATATACGTAATCCAATATCAGGAGCACATTATCCCTTACTTGAAAATCCCAATATAACTCACCATATCATCGCTACTTGCTAAAAAGATAATCAATAAATAAGTAATAAAAATAATCTATGTCCCAGCAAGCATAAATAAGATAGATCCCAGTTCGTAAAATGCCCCTCACGCTTTTCAAAACAGCGCATGATAAGGAGGTGGAGTTCCCAAGGACAGGCGCGCCATTAGCATCCCCGAAGAGAGCAGTAATACATGGCAGGAACCTTCAAAGTACCCCGCGTGAGTTACTGCCGCTGGAAATAACAACACGCGGGAAATTTATCGACCTTTAGCAACTACCAAACGGCCGATATTCCGAGGGGAAATACTGACACTTACAATCACGTATCGCTATAGTGTTCACTGCTCAACCCCATAAAACTCCACGTGGTCTAGCCTCTCTCCCTCTCCCTCTCTCTTTCTCCCTCTCAAAACACCATCAGCTCCACCACCTCTAAAAAGACTCGAACGGAACTGTGCTGTGAAACGTGTCTCGGCTTTATCCTTGGCATCGTCTCCCCGGCAGCGCCAAATGGAATAGGGTCGGCGCAAGGAAAGTATCGCATGTCAAGTAGCAGTAGCAATACTCTTTGTAGTGAGGAGGGAAAGGGTCTGTGCCGCTCGGGGAGACCTTATTGAGACCCAAGACCCGTGCTGCAGGACAAGTTTTCGGTCTTTTTTTCTTTCTCTTTCTCTTTCTTATTATTTTCACGTCTATAGTTATTCAGGTTCAGGTTCTCCAGTGAATGAGTCTTGTTTCAGGTGTCATTCATCCGTATTTAAACCCTGAGGAATGGACTGTCCAGTTGCTATTATTCCCTTTGTCAATAATTTAACCTTTTTTTTTCTTTTAGTTAAGCAAGAATTTTCCATCTCCTCCTCCTTCTCTTCCTGCAGCTGCTGCCCGTCATGTCCTCATAATAACAAGAATTCCACCCAAAGAAAGGAAAAAGAAAGAACGCCACATGAAGTTTAGTAGCTGGACAGTCGAGCTTGAAGGGGGAGAGAGAAAGAGAGAGGGAGAGGGAGTAGGACGGAAAAAAAAGATAAATAGACGAACGAACGCTGTAAAGGATGAAACCGCCCCAAAAGTCCGTAATTTCGTCAGGACTTGTTACACAGCGGCGGGAAGATGACTCAATAAATCCAGTCTCTCAAACCTTCCCTCGGGGCCAACTCACCAGTACGTACCTTCACCGCTCGTGGGTCTGCTACAATTTTTACTGCTCCATAACTTTCCAACCTATTATAAGCAAATTCTCTGTAGGCTGGGTACACACACACACACACACACACACACACACACACACACACACACACACACACACACACACACACACACACACACACACACACACACACACACACACACACACATACAAAAACACACACACACACACACACACACACACACACACACCAAACTTTTCCTCTTACTTCGTGCACTTTTGAGAGAGAGAGAGAGAGAGAGAGAGAGAGAGAGAGAGAGAGAGAGAGAGAGAGAGAGAGAGAGAGAGAGAGAGAGAGAGAGCGCAAGAGAGCGCATACTGAAGGAGAAGGCTAAGGCGAAGTAAGGCAGGGCTGGCTGGGATGCGCCTCTGTTTAACTTGCCCTAAAAGGCGCCGTGAAGGTTTAAGTGCCTGAGTTACTCCAGACACGGGCGGTAAAGTTGGACAGATGAGACGGTGACAGCGGGGGGATATAGCACGCCAGGCAGGATCCGGGGGGTGGTGGTGGTGGTGGTGGCTGCCAGGCTGGGGAAGACTGACACAGGGTTACCGCGGCTGTGGAGGAGAGGCCAGGCTGGAGACGGTGTTGGATACAAGGATAATGCAGTGCAGGGTCAGGGAAGCGGGTTTTGGAAAGGCTGCTGCAGAGGAAAGGTATAGAGGAATGGTCTTGTAAGCTGAGAAGGGATGTGTTAGGGAGAAAGGCTTGGTATCAGTAATGTCCACCACGTAAAAGGCTTTGTGTTGGAATGGAGAGTCAGGTATCAAGGAAGGAAACGATGCACCTTTTGTATTTAGGGGAGTCAAGGAATATGCTGGATAGATAAAAGCAAAAGCGAAATAGAAATAAAATAGGTAAACACGGACAAAAACAAAGACAAAATCCGTGATAGTGAAGGGAATGAAAACTCAGACACACACACACACACACACACACACACACACACACACACACACACACACACACACACACACACACACACACACACACACACACACACACACACACACACACACACACACCTGGAGGCAAATTCGCTGGACCATTATAAAACAAGAGCAAGTTTTCTGGCGGCTGCGTTTGGGGACATTCGCGCGAAAATATTTGACAAAACGAGGTGGCCGAGGTGTGGCATGGAAGGCGCGGGCGTGGCTGGCAGGGAAGAGGGCGTGGCGGGCGTGGCAGGAAGGGCAGGGCGCTAGATTGCCGTACCTGCAGGTGACGGCAGTGACTGGTGGCCTGGGCGGGAATGTCGGAGGGCGCGGCAGTAGGTAACAGGAGGGGAAAGCAGAGAGAGAGAGAGAGAGAGAGAGAGAGAGAGAGAGAGAGAGAGAGAGAGAGAGAGAGAGAGAGAGAGAGAGAGAGAGACAGGTAGCGTCAAGGAAAGAGACGAGAAACGAGAGAGAAAGACCCTCACACACACGGAGACACACACACAGAAACAAAAACTTGAGGGTACCTAGTTGTCGACTGCATTAATAAGAGGAACGAGTCTGCACAAGTGGCGGCAGCGGCTCCAGCAACTTGTCACAGAAGACGTGGGACAAAATACCCTTGAAGTGGCAAGGTAACTTTTTGGACCTCAGAAAGACCACACTTGGTTTCCTGAGGTGGTTGGGGGAGGTTGGCATGGAGTAGGAGAGGGAAAGAAAACGCAAAGGCAACTGTGTGTGTGGCTGGGTTGGCCTGGCTTGGGCTTGGCTGGGCTGTGCTGGGCTGGGCTACAGGTTATGGATGGTGTGATGTGAGAAGCCTGAGGAAAAAGAACATGTGACGAGAATGACTGTTGGGTAATGGCCAGTTTTGGTACCTTGTGTGTTGTCAGGGCCTGGCGGTTTATGGCTGAGCGGATGAAAGTGGAGGGGCAGGAGAAATAAAAGAAGAGGAGAAGAAAGAAGAGGAAGGCCAGGTAAAGCAGAAAGAGAACTGATAAGAGAAGGAGGAGGATCAGGAAGAATATAAGGAGAAAGAAAAGATTGAGGAGAAGGAAGACGAGGTAAAACAGAGAGAATTGATGTGAAGGAGGAAAAATAGGAAGAATACAAGGAGAAAGAGGAGGAAGATTAGATAAAGCAGAAAGAGAATTGATAAGAGAAGGAGGAAAAACAGGAAGAATATAATGAGAAAGAAAAGATGAGGAGGAGGAAGACTAGGTAAAACAAAGAGATAGAATTGGCAAGAGGAGGAGGAGGAAAAATAAGAATACAAGGAGAAAGAAAAGAATAGGAGGAGAAAGAGGAGGAAGACTAGGTAAAGCAGAAACAGAATTTATAAGAGGAGGAGGAAAAACAGGAAGAATACAAGAAGAAATAAAAGAAAAGAAGAAAGAGGGGAAAGATTAGGTGAAGCAGAAGGAGAATTGATAAGAGGAAGAGGAGGAACAGGAAGAATATAGGGAGAAACAAAATAATACGAGAAAGATGAGGTAAAACAAAGAGAACGAGAACTGGTAAAGGAGCAAGAAGGAAGAGCATGTTTATAAGGAGGATGCCGAGGTTTAAAGGGTGCGAGGTAGAAAATAAAAAAAGAGAAGCAGGAAGAGATGAGAGACAACGAAAATGTAGACTAGATGATCCAGAAAGAGAGGGACAAAGAGAAAAAAATAATAGAACTGTAGGAGTAGGAAAAATATAAGAAAAAAAGGGGAGCCAAAGATATAAGAAGAGAAAATAAGGACTAAGTAAAGAGAAAAAAAACTACAGAAAAGAAAAGGAAATGTGAAGAACAACAATAAAATGAGGGAAAAAGAAAGAAAGAGAGTGCAGGAAGTAATCAGAAATGAACGAACAGCAGAGAGCTAAAAGTGGAAGAGGAGAAAGAGAATAAGAGAACACTGGCAGGCAGAAGCAATAACCGAGCGAGACGTGGAAGACAGGACACAAAGAGAGAGAGAGAGAGAGAGAGAGAGAGAGAGAGAGAGAGAGAGAGAGAGAGAGAGAGAGAGAGAGAGAGAGCACACAAAGTAAATAAGAGAAGACAACCGAGAGGACTTCCAAGCTTTTCCAAACAGAAATAACGATAAAGGATCTGAACCACCATTAAAAAAAAAAAAATAGTGAAACCAAAATGTTAAAGCTTTCAACTAAAGATAAAACAAGGAAAAAGCGAACTAAACTTAGAAAACAATGCATAGGGAACAAAACAAGGCACTACCAAGAGAGAGAGAGAGAGAGAGAGAGAGAGAGAGAGAGAGAGAGAGAGAGAGAGAGAGAAAGAGAGAGAGAGAGAGAGCACCTTAATGAATGACGAAAAAAAATGAACGACGATCCCAAAGCTGCAATAAAAACGAGAGGCGAACATGACCGACACGAAGAAAAAACAACCAGACCCAATACGGAGTTGATGGCTGATGGCTGGAGTGCTGAATTTTTTTTTTTTTTTTTTTTTTTGTGCCTGTGGTCAATTGCCTCACAGAATGAATGGCGGGGGGAAGGGGGAGAGAGAGCAGGGGCGGGAAGAGAAGGGAGAGAGAAAGAGTAGAGTACAGAGCAGCAGTTGATTGACAGAGAAGGGCGTGGGGGAGAATGAAGAGAAAGAGAAAGAGGCGGGAAGGAAAGGGCGAGCGAGGCGAAAAGGGAGGGGAAGGGAAATGAAAACACACACACACACACACACACACACACACACACACACACACACAGGAACGTGAAATGGATACCCTATTTGGCCAGACTGGTGACCAAGTGCTGGTAAAGAGACGCAGACCCACAAACTAACGAAAGAAAGCCGGTAATTCTTCATTAAATCCGACACCTTTGAACAGTGACGTAATTAAAGAGAGATATCCTGTTTATTTTAATGGACAGGAAATGAATGTTGAATGTTAGACGTTTTGTGTGTTTCAGAGTAATGTTTAGTAAGTTTTCTCTTGTAATTGATAAATAAAAATGAAGAAAAAGCTTGTTGAATGTGAGATGTGTGATGTGCCGTCCGTACAAACACTAAAGAGCAAACCTCCCCCGCGGCGCGTATCAAGGAGGTCATGGAGCGTTGTGGCGGTGAAGGAGAGCCATTACCACAACGGTACTTAGGTGGACTTACGAGCACACCTTGGGGGACGCCTCAGCTCATACATACATACATTCCACTTACTGCATACTTAACGTTACTGGTAAGGAGAGGGTAGAAGGTATACAAATCTACCTCCTTACCAGTGTTAGTGTAATCAATACCCAATATATCGTGAAGCGAAGTGAGTTTAGATTGAGATTATAAAGACTTGACATTATATGAAAATAACTGACAAGTGACCTAGAGAATAAAGGTATTAGTATTAGTACAGTGAAAACGCAGTGTTAGTTAAATCTATACATAATTATTTGTCAAGAGAAGGAAGTTTAGATTAGAATTACAAAGACTAAACATCGTAAAAAAAAGTTATTGACAAGTAAGCTAGAAAAGTAAAAGATTCTCCTTCGTATTAGTACCATGAGAACGCAGCGCACCGTCAAGATGCTTTAAATCAAAATTGTAAAGCGGGTGACGTACAGATTTATTAACTCTTCCCTCTACCGCTGGAGATGACGGATGCCACGCCTCGCCCTCGTCATTCATCCAGCGCGTCTCGTAATCGGTGCAACTTTCCAGCGACTTAAGGCTACTAGCACTTGGTTTCCACTTGCAAGGTCTTTATCGCTGTCCAGTATTTGCCAGCAGTCCCGCAACCCAGGACACAATGAGCCCTCAGCTTTACGGTTTCTTACATTTACTCATTTTTTTTTTATTTGTTTATTTTATTTTTTTACAAGCGCGGCCAGAAGGGAGAAGGTGGATGTGTGGAGACGCCTGTGGGGCCGCCGAGGGACAGGTCACTTTAGGGTTCGAGACAGACTGTTCCTCACGTTCCTGGCTCATGTTACGACGCGGCCCAGGAACTCCCGAGCATTTGTGGTCTCAGGTATGCACCCAACTGTTACCAGGGAATGTACAGTGGCGGACGCGGCGCAGCACCGGCAGGACTTGATGTTAGGACACGCCGGAGATAATAGCTGTGTTTGGATCTGGCTGGGGACGTTTTACCTTCAGGAATACTACTCAAGTACGATTTTAGAGCATGTGCCATCCAGATAAGATCAGAATCAGTAGTTGTAGCAAAGGAGGCGAAGTAGGTGGAGGAGGAGACAGCGAAGGAGGAGGAGGAGGAGGAGGAGGATGCTCGGTGCAGATAGTGACCGTCAGTGCCTGCTACGAGCACAATAATTCAAGGCGAAAACCGGGTGCTCAGAACTCCTTTAAGGTAACAGTGTGGTCGACCATTCCCGGGCAGCCAAGAGCTTCCCTCACATACTCAAGACACGTTACACTGCGACCACGAGAGACCCCGAGTGGTTGTCAGTGTAAGTTGTGTGTGATTAGGACTGTCTTAATGGCCGCAGCTTGGGCTGAGGTACAGGCCACTACGGGAATACTAATGTTTGAGGCTTGTGCTACGCTGCCTCGCCGACAATACTGAGGCTCCCTTGTCTCGCGGCGGATACTGGACGTGGACTCGAGTGGATCTGCCTTGATATCCTTTTATGCTTTTGAACTCCCATGGCTGCGAGTAATATTTAATCTCTTCGTGGCGCCACCCAACGACAGAGGTTACGTGTGCAGCATTTATTCGTGGCGCCTCTCCGCGGATTCCCCACACGTATGGAGCTTGTTTAGTAATGCTTTCCCGATCCACGACACGAAGGAGAAAATATCATTCATCACCACAGCCTTGTACATTAACTCATCAGTGAAAACCTGCCGCTCATCACACAAGTAAATGTGAATACCTCTTCGGCAGGAATGTGAATGAAACAGACAGGCAGACACAGAGAAAGGAAGAGAGGGAGGGAGTGGTAGGAGAGACACAGTGATAAAGAGGGAAGTAGTAGTAGGAGAAACACAGAGAGAAAGAGGAGGAGGAAGTGATAGGAGAAACACACACACACACACACACACACACACACACACACACACACACACACACACACACACACACACACACACAGAGAGAGAGAGAGAGAGAGAGAGAGAGAGAGAGAGAGAGAGAGAGAGAGAGAGAGAGAGAGAGAGAGAGAGAGAGAGAGAGAGAGAGAGAGAGAGAGAGAGAGAGAGAGAGAGAGAGAGAGAGAGAGAGAGAGAGAGAGAGAGAGAGAGAGAGAGAGAGAGAGAGAGAGAGAGAGAGAGAGAGAGAGAGAGAGAAAGACTATTTTAGGAGGCATAACGGGAGAACAGATGAATGTAGTGGTGGATGAGGTGAGTCTTAGCAGGTGTCGTTAATCAGTGACAAGGAGGAGGGGAAGGTCGGGGAGGGGGCGAGGCGCGGCTTCACACACGCCTCAGGTAATAATATGCAAATCGCCTCCCCCTTTCATTGCCTCCTAACTGGATTTACAAACGGAACTGCGAGAACACTAAGCCGTTGCGAGGCCAAAAGTTTGAGAAATGTCGCTATGTAATTTCAGTGGAGGGGAGTGTGTGTGTGTGTGTGTGTGTGTGTCTTTTGTAAGTTAAGGAAAACAACCCCATATTGTTTTTCCATTTACGAATACTTTTCATCCTAACATTAAGGTTTATCAGCAGATTACATCACCTCTTCACAAACAATCTTGTGGGAGAGAGCCAAAAGGTACTCTGCGGTTGGCTGGTTCTTCCTTTGTATTCCTTTGTGTCCTACTACAGGCACTACAAAACATCTCCCCACTAAAACAATCTACCCACCATCGAGCGAGAACCAAAAGGTACTCTGCGGCTGGCTGGCTCTTCCTTTGTATTCCTTTGTGTCCTACTACAGGCATTACAAGACAACATCTCCCCACTAAAACAATCTACCCACCATCATCTCCCTTTCCACACATTACCATACGCTTCCTTACCTTTTTACATCTAACCACTCAACATCCTTACCCAAACCTGCACTCACCCTTAAACCCCTTCACCTTTACCCTTTAGATCCTCCTCCTTCTCCTCATCCTCCTCCTCCTCCTCATCATCCACACCACGCAACTCAGCCTCCCATCAAGCCTACACACAAGCCGACCTTATTCGAGGCGCACCGCAGCCCTTCTTTCAGGCCGCCCCTCACTACACAAGTAAACAAGGGTCCCAGAAGCATCTTAAGAGGAACAGAAAGAAGGTCAGGGATCAGCTGATGGTTGGCTGAGCGAACACACGAGGAAGACTGATAACACCGTCGCAGGGGACACCAGGGGGGGAAAAAAGAAGGAAAAAGGGAAGGGGAAGAAAAAAGCCGTCTTGAATTAGTGAGGGCGAGAAAAATGCGTGTCTCATTATGTTTGAGAGAGAGAGAGAGAGAGAGAGAGAGAGAGAGAGAGAGAGAGAGAGAGAGAGAGAGAGAGAGAGAGAGAGAGAGATTGGGGGAGGGGGACTGGAAAAACGAGGTGAAAATGAGTTATGGCAAGCTGAGGAAGGCCAAGACCTACATGAGTGGTGTGTTGTTTGTGTTGCATTGCGCTTCGTTGCACTTAACTAACAACACTTAAGGTAACGTCCGTGGCGGGGAAAGACTCGCTACACGACCTCCATCCTCGCCGGGAGACAGGCTGGTGGCGCTGCGGGGTGTGGCGGTCCAGGCGAGGTAAACAGTCCGTGGTCTTGGAGGCGCGCATTCCGCATCGTCACCTGACCAGAATATCATCTTAATCGGGCCGCTGGTGGTACGGGAGTGGCTTAAAAGGATAAGTGTGTACGTTAATGGCGATAGTCATCACACTGCTCACTAGACTGACCCGCCGCTCTCTCCCCAGGTAGCATATGCATTTGTTGTGTCATCCAAGACGCTGAATTTAAATACTGGACGCTCCTGCACGGTCTTATATAGGTGGAAAGTGGTTGTGTTTGTAAATATATGATTCATTTGAATAGTGAATGTCTTTAAGTGGTGTGTTATAGATAAAATATGCATTTGTTGTGTCATCTATTATATTAAACGCTATTACATGCTCTTATATAGGTGAAATGTGGCTGCAATTGTAAATATATGCTTGATTTGAATACTAAGCGCTCTTGAATGATCTCCTAAAGATTAAAAAAATGAAAGTAGATATATTTGTAAACATGTCACGTATAAGGCTGATGCGGATCGTGTATGTAGAGAAGCAGTACTTGAAAACATACACGAAGAAAAATCACACTCGGGTTCGTATGATTTTACCTTATAGTCAGTATAAGCGCTTCTCGGCTCCCTCGTCCACCTCACGTCACGCCTTGTTTGCTTTAATCTGACGGATGTTTCAGTGTGTATGTCACCTCTCCGTCAGGAAGGTAAATATTTGGCGAGACGTTGATGCAAGTGTGTGTGTGTGTGTGTCCGGCTGTCCACACCGCCCTCCCGGCCCCAGCGCCTAGCCGTTCTGACCTATATAGCAACTGCACCGCCTGGCTAGTCTCCATATCAGGGCGTTTTTTCCCTCCAAGAATTCGTGGCTCCTTCCTCCTGCAGTCTCTCTCCGTCACCAGCGCGGGTGTGTGCCTAGCGGGGAGGACAGAGGGCGTCACTAAGGGTTACTGCATTATGTGTTAAGCCTCGCCGTCTCCCTCCTGGCCGCCGGCGTTCAGAAAGGGAAGGAGGCTGTTGTGGCTTCCTCGGTAACCAGTTGTAAACCATTGATTGGGGTTTTAGAAAGAGGCGTTAGGTTTATGTTTACAGCGTGTTGAAGGGAAACTAAACTGAGCACGGATATTTTTTTTTTTTTTGTGTGTGTGAATCAAGCGAAATGTTTTAGTTTTCTTAACTTGACGTGCGTTTTCTTTTTTTTTTTTTTGTTCTTTTTCTTTTCCAGGTTAAAGTCCAAGTGATTCCAGCTAATTTCTCTTAATAGGCGTTAGGTTTATGTCGACAGCGTGTTGAAGGGAAACTGAACTGAGCACGGATTTTTTTTTTTTTTTTTAGTGAATCAAGAGAAATGTTTTAGTTAATGGTGATAGCTTGACATGCGTTTTTCTTTTTCTCTCTTCCAGGCTAAAGTCCAAATCATCCCAGGTAATTTGCACTCAGATAATGATAGTGACGCTTGCTTGCTAATGAGTAACGAGGAGAATGTCTCGGTAATGGATGGCACGAAAAGAAAAGCACAATGTCAACAGAATTATTCCTGACAAACACTTATTTTGATGAAGGCGACGTCCATGAAGTGATGATGTGGTGGTGATGATGGCAGCGGTGGTGATGGTGGTAAGGGTCGCTACGGCGGGTGGTCGTGACCGTGGTGGTGGTGATGATCTTAAGGAGTGGAGGTGGAGGCTGGAATGAGGAGAATAATGGTGATTAGTCGTGGTGGTGATGGTAATGGTGCTGATTAGTCCTGGTGGTGAGAGTGATGCCGTGGAGGTCGTCTTGGTCGCGGTGGTTGGTGCTGGTGTGATGGTGGTGGTGGTGGTGGTGGTGGTGTTGGTTGTGTGAGGAACCTCTGGGTACGTTGTCACCTCCGCCTAGTTAGTCTCATCTCACCACCTCAGTGACCTTGGGCGGCGATATGGTGATTGCGTTACTGAGATTAGATGTTGTCAGGTGTGTGTGTGTGTGTGTCGCGCATCCAACATGTTATAGGCGCAGATACACACACACACACACACACACACACACACACACACACACACACACACACACACACACACACACACACACGACAAAACACGAACTTTTAGTATTAAACTCAAACTGCGTAGTGGCAGAAAGGGAGAAAGAAAACACACACACACACACACACACACACACACACACACACACACACACACACACACACACACACAAGGGCGAGGAGTGTGAGTGTGTGTTAATGGTGTTCTCAGCTTTCAGACCTCGATGAGAAGGTTGGCCGCCTCTCGTGAGACAATGGAGCGATTCCGCGGTTATTGTAGAAGGTCTCGGGAGCAGAGTGGATAATTTGGAGACGTTGTGGCCAGGAGTGAGTGGATGCGACACCTATTTGACCTTGTATTGTGGGACACTATGAATCGCGGTGCCGGTGTGACAGCGCGAAGATCAGTCCTCTTTTTCGCTCATTGTCAAGACAGAAAACCTTGGCGACGATAAAGGTCATGCAAGACTCCTGCTGAAGACACTTGTAACAACAGAGGATAAATGCAGGAAGACGTTGTTCTATGTAGGAGATTAATGTCATCCCTCAGAAACAGTGCAGGAACGAGCGTGGGATGGGGGAGGTCAGAAAAGAAGGGAGAGGAAGGAGGAAAACTGGACATCCCCGGAGGCTCATTGTCTGCTAACAACAGTGCGTCCTCAGATAATCTGGTGGAAGAAAAAGCTTCCTTAATAGCCCTGTGTCTCGGGCAGCCGTTAACATGAGTCGTATTGTCACGTGGCCGAGAAGCAGCCGAGAAGTGGGCTGGACTATCCGGGCCACTAGACATCCTTCAGTACCTGTGGTCTTTGTCCGGGCGGGCAAGGCAGCAGGGACCCGCGGCGGGGCAGGTAAACTCACCCATTGTCTCATTCGTCACTCGTCACCCTTGGGGACTTGTCTCGCTGAGATTACAGACATTACTCTCTTATTATTGCATTCTGGACGTTTTTCCCTAAGAATTTATGGCTGACGTGGCTGGTGCTTTTGGATTATATATTTACGAAGGCAAAACTCAAGAGGATGGTAAAAGGAAAACGTTAAAGCTCTAAATTGCATGTTCGTCCGCTTTCTAAGCTGCTTAACTTCTATCGGTGAAAAGGGATGGATGTGAATGAACACCACGTCTGCAGGTGGTGTGTAGGTTGAAGTCATAGATCAGCTTGGGCTCAATGTAATAATCTGTAGAAGCCGTGTGGAGTGACAGGAGGGGAGGGGAGGAGGATGAGAAAGAAGAAGGAAGGGAGAGAAGGCAGACGAAGACTTGCCACACGCACATATATTGACCGCGCCTCTCTCTTTCCTCAGATTCCGGAGGCGCCCCATGACTTCACCGGCCAGCAAGGATCTCCGGAGTGAGGTAATAACTTGACTGGCTTTTCCACGTGTGTTCCCTGACTGCACCTCCCGGCACGAGCTCGAGTAAACCTGACGGAGGAAGGAAACTCGAGGGCCGTGATTCACTTCCCTCTTTCTCTCGCGCACGAAGGGAAAGTAGAACGTTGCAACATTAGATTGTATTTCTCCGAGGAATATTTTTTTCTTCCTTTTCTTCTTTACCTTTTTTTTTATTTATGGTCTTTATAAAGGCTCTCTCTCTCTCTCTCTCTCTCTCTCTCTCTCTCTCTCTCTCTCTCTCTCTCTCTCTCTCTCTCTCTCTCGCTCTTAAAGGTGACAGTTTGGGGAATAGTTTTAAAGAAAGGATGTTTTTTTTATTGGGAGCTTTGGACGAGTTTCCTTTTTTGAATTATGGGTGGGTAGAACTTGTGGTTTTCTCTAATTTTCTTGGGTTTGTAGTGAACGGTTCTGGTGGCAAGTAATTGAGTTGGGAGCGAATAGAATATATGATTTTATTTTGAGGCAAGTGGTGGATTATTTACACTGATTTCTTTAGTTTTCAGAGAGTAAATTTTAAAGCAGTAAATCTCTAGACTTTATCAGGATTATTTGATTTAACTGCATTGCTGTACACCAATTATAGTACGAAGGGAGAACCAACTACAATATAAAGGAAGAGAAAGAATAAAGATGAATAACTTTTTTGACAACAATAAATGAATAACAGTGAACCAGTTGTCATCGCTTTTCAAATAATCAAATACTTTTCTTATGTATTTTTCTTTATTTCATTATTTCTGAATGAACAGTGAGTCAGTAGCAGTTGAACCAGCCACCGTCACTTCACAATTAAGCAAAAATATCTCGGTATAACAATGAGTCACTGTTTCTGAGTGGACAGTGAGTGAGTGGCGGTGAATCAGCCATCACTTCACAGATAAGAAAGCAAGATGTGTCGATGTAGCCTTCCTACTTGAGCAGCGCGGTAAATCTTGGGCAAGGTGACGCAGTTCCCTCCCGCTGCTCGCCCTTAATAACCTGACTCAGGCCGGACTTAATATTGATGGCGATATTAACGCTGCCTAGTGGTGGCTATAATGAATCTACATATTAATCACCCTTAACTAATTCGATCACACGCGTGGGAGGAAAAAATGCCTGGTAAACTAATTGGGGATTGTTTAGTGGTGTCGAATGGGGGAATTAATACCACGAAATAGAGTGTCGGTAGGTGAAATAAGATGGACATAATTTTCTAATGATATATATTAGTTCCGTGGATGGAGTGAAGTTATAATGTTAACAAATCAGTCTTAATGCAGGTAGACATACGATATATAATTAAACAAAACAAGAGTTACTTAAAAAGAAAAAAGAGACTGTTAGTTTTACTTTCGTGATCTTAACAGTTTTGTTATAAAATCAATCTAAACAAACGCACACAAACAAAATTAAATAGGTATATCTTATTATTTTCTTTTCGTTGTATCTACTGGCCTGTTAGCTCAGTTGGTTAGAGCGCCGTGCTAATAACGCGGATGTCGAGGGTTCGATCCCCTTACGGGCCACAGTGACTCGTGTGTCTTTTTATTTTTATTTATTTTTATTTATTTTTTTTCTATAATGGATTAACATGTCTATTGGTCTTTGCATGTATGTATATGTGTGTGTGTAGGTATGTATGTTTGAGTGTCCATTTGTGGTGGTATGCATTTCACTTCAGTAGAAACGGAAATGAACGAACGCGGTGCAGTGAGACAATTGCCTAACAGCGTTGAGAGAGAACGGACTATTAGAGCATAAAGAAAAGAGTAACTTGATCCTCACTAATTTCTAAAGATCCACTAACAAGAAAAAAAAAAAAAATGAAAGAGGAAAAGGCAAGGAATCCTGTCTGGCCTCGTTCAGATCGCCGCCATCTAGCTGCCGGTAATCAGAACTATACCGCGCATAATTACGTCATTCATCCGAGAGGAAATTCTATTATGTAAAAAAGTGAAGAAAAAAGACATCGGAATTCGCGGTCAGTTTCTCAGTTCCTCCACTCCCAACCTTCCGTGTCTCTCCCTCATCTCCCATCCCCTTCTGTCTCTCCTCTCTCTCTCCCTCCACTACCGGCTTCCTAACCTCACCTTCCATAGAGGCTGTTGCTCCTAACCTCAGAGGCGGCAGTTGGAGCCATTTAGCGGAAGAAGTAGAAGTAGGGCTGTCTGTTACTTTTAGGGCTAACTTGATCTTAGTTTTCGTGGTTTTAGTGGAGTTTATCACATTCATCTTATCTCCCTTCCGTCTATCTCTTTCTTTCCTTCTTTTGCCTTCACTACACTTCCACGGGACATATTTGATTGTCTTCCATCGCTCTATTTCTGTTTCTGTGGTGGGGATTTGTCACATCTATCTATTTTTCCTTTCTTCCTTTACTTTGCATTATCATCACATTTTCATTGTCTTTCATCCGTCGATCTCCTCCCTTCCTTTCTTGTTTTATTTACATAAGAACATAAGAACATAAGAAATAAGGGAAGCTGCAAGAAGCGACCAGGCTTACACGTGGCAGTCCCTGTTTGAAACACACCTACCTATTTCCATCTGTTATCCCCATCCATAAACTTGTCTAATCTTCTCTTAAAGCTCTCTAGTGTCCTAGCACTAACTACATGATTACTGAGTCCGCTCCACTCGTCTACCACTATTTGAGAACCAATTTTTCCCTATCTCCTTCCTAAACCTAAATTTTTCAAGCTTGAACCCGTTATTTCTTGTTCTACCCTGGTTGCTGATCCTAAGAATTTTGCTTACATCTCCCTTGTTATAACCCTTATACCACTTAAAGACTTCTATCAGGTCCCCTCTTAACCTACGTCTCTCTAAAGAATGTAAATTCAACAGCTTCAACCTCGCCTCGTAAGGAATACTCCTCATCCCCTGTATCCTTTTAGTCATTCTCCTCTGTACTGATTCTAATAGACCTATATCTTTCCTGTAATGTGGGGACCAGAACTGCACCGCGTTGTCTAGATGAGGTCTGACCATCGCCAAGTATAACTTTAATATTACTCCCGGCCTTCTACTTTTAACACTCCTAAAAATAAATCCTAGTACCCTATTTGCCTTGTTTCTGGCTTCTATGCATTGCTTCCCTAGACGGAGTTCAGAGCTAACTATAACTCCTAAATCTTTCTCGTACCCTGTACCTACCAGAGTTTGGCTGTCTAATGTGTACCTATTGTGTTACTACATGTACTTCCGTCATCCTTCGTCTCTCTCTCTCTCTCTCTCTCTCTCTCTCTCTCTCTCTCTCTCTCTCTCTCTCTCTCTCTCTCTCTCTCTCTCTCTCTCTCTCTCTCTTCGTTCCCTTCTTCCTTTCTAATTTTATCTTTATAGACACATCTTCTTCCACCTCTCTCTCCCTGTTATCCATCCCTCTCTTCCCTCCTTCCTTCCTTTCTTCCACTTCTCTCTCCCATTATTATCCATCCCTCCCTTCCCTCCTTTCCTTCCCGAGTTACGTCCACTTCCCACGGCCGTCGCCCCGCCATCTCCTAGACGCGTAGGTCCCCAGCTGGCCATTTCCTGCTTTAAGAGGAAAATGTCTATCCCAGAGTGAGGCTAAAATGCAAGATCCGTAGTCGACGCCATTGTTCTGACACCCCCGTGAGAGAAGAGAGAGAGGGAGAGAGAGAGAGAGGGGGGGAGAGGGAGAAGGGTGGAGAAGAAAGTTTACTCTCGACTATCAAAGTAAAACAAAAGTGACATTAAGAGTTAGCGGGGCGGCTCTCTCTGGGCTCTTCTGTTTGTCTGAGCTTCTTATTGCGTTCTGCCAGAGAGAGAGAGAGAGAGAGAGAGAGAGAGAGAGAGAGAGAGAGAGAGAGAAGGGTTACGTAAAGAAAGGCACGTAAGAACTAGATATTTTTCAAGGAGGAAACACGTCACAGAAGCAACGATATGAAGTGTTATGGGTGACTCTAGAATCTTCCCGTAACATGTAAAAAGAAAAAAAAAGTAAAAAAGAGAGCCAAAAATAATATAATAACCTAGGCGAGAGAGAGAGAGAGAGAGAGAGAGAGAGAGAGAGAGAGAGAGAGAGAGAGAGAGAGAGAGAGAGAGAGAGAGAGAGAGGATTTTTTTGTACTCGCGCACTTTCCGTCAGTAGATTTATGAGTCAATATATCACTAAGGCTTAATCTAATGACGTAAAGTGACTGGGCAGCAATGGCGAGACGTTTCTATTAGCACAGACCCTTGACTGACCCGCAAGTTTGTGTGTCATGTACAACCCGACCTAACTTAACCAAGCCTCTACTTATCTTCGTCCAATGAAACGCTGAAGTTGTTTATGATATTTAATTGTCTTCCATCTCTCTCTGTTTCCTCCCTTCCTTTCTTAGTATTTTATCTTTCCTGGACTTATATCGCCTTAGTCTCTCCTTTTCCTCCTCCAGTGAAATGTTTAGATGAGATTCCCAACCGTGTGTGTAGGTAATAGGCGGCATAAGAATAGAACATTAGGGAAGCTGAAAGAAACCAGTAGGCCTACATGTGGCAGTCTTTTGTATCATACCTGTATACCTT
>NC_087154.1:32697026-32732026 GCF_035594125.1 Scylla paramamosain
GAGAGAGGCATAGAGAGAAAGGGGTGAAGTGGAAGAGGATAGTGTAGAGGGAGGGATGAATGGATAAAGGGAGAGGAGAGACATGAGGAGAGGGGAAAGGTAGAAGGAAAAGAGACTAGGGTCGAGTTTAGAGGGAAGGGAAGACTGGAGGAAGAGAAACGTAAGGGGACAGGATACTGGGAGGGTGTCGAGGGAAGGGAGGACAGGAAGAAGTGAGGAGAAAACACTAGAAGGGCATAAAAAGGATGGAAAAAAAGAAAAAAAATGCAGATGGGTAGAGAGAGGGAGACAGGGTGAGGAGGAGGGAAGTGAATAATGAATGAAAAAAAGTATGTGAATTAATTATAAAACGCCTATGAATGAATATAAAGTGTAAAGACGTGTAGTAAACAAGAATATTCGGTGAGTCCCCCTTTTTTTTTCATTATTTACTATTGTTAATTTCTTTAGTTGTAACTTTTATTCATTATTATTAGTGTTTTTTTATTTATTTTTTGTCGTTGCTTAATGTGGGATTTCTTTCTTTCTTTTTATTGGCGAAGCGAGGGAAAGATAATTGCGCGTGTGTACATTTAATTGGTTAGCGTGGCTGGCTGGGATGTATTACCACGCTTCAAGAGATAAATATGTTATGCTAATGAATTGTGATGCTCTTTTTTTGTATATACATTTCCTCCTGCATTTTCTTTTGTATCTTTTTCTTTTTTTTTTCTTTATTTTTACGATTCTCTCTCTCTCTCTCTCTCTCTCTCTCTCTCTCTCTCTCTCTCTCTCTCTCTCTCTCTCTCTCTCTCTCTCTCTCTCTCTCTCTGCGTCCCATTTATCTTCTTTTCCCTCATCATTCACCTTCACCTTCACTCCCCCTCTCCCTTCCCCTCACACCCACCATCGTCTCGCTTTTCCTCCCCTTCTCTCCCCTTTCCTCACCTCCTTCCCTCTCCTCTCCTGTGTCATCTCCTCCTCTCCCCTCTTCTCGTGGCTTCACTCCCTTCCACATCCACCCTCCATCATATCAGTTCTCTCTTTCCCCTCTCTTCTCTTCCCTCCTTCTCCTTTATCTTCCTTTCTTCACCCTTTTTTTGTATTTTTTCTTTTTCTCTTGTGTCATGATCTTTTCTTCCCCTCTTCCATTTATTCTCTCCTCTTTGAGTATCCACCTTTCTTTCTTCCTCTCTTCCTTTCATTTTGTCGGTCCGTCTCTTTCTTCCCTTCCTCTTCTTCCTCTTGACATTCATTCCATTTCCTCCTCCTCCTCCTCTCCTCCCCTTCGTGGTGTTTTCCATTCCTTCCTCTTTTTATTGTTTTCTTTCTCGTCTCTTCTCTCCTCCTTCCTATCCATTTTCCTCTTCTCCATTCCGATCTCTTCTTATCTCCCCTTCGCCGTTCTGGAATCCCTTTCCTTCCTCTGTATTAATCTTTCTCTTCTCTTGTCTCCTCAACTTTTCCTTTTTTTCTTCTTCTTTACCAGTGTCACTATCTTTCTCTTTCCTTCTTTAGCATTTTTTTCATTCATTTTTTTTTTCTTATGGTCTTTCGTATCAATTCCTTTCTCTTACATTCACATCTCCTCCTCCTCCTCCTCCTCCTTCTCCTACCTAAGTCTTTTCTCTACATCTCTTCCTTTACATTGGATATTATAACTTGTCACATAGAGCCTCGTAAGGACCAAAAAATCTGCTGCAGTTCTTTTTTTTTTTTCTTTTTGTTCCTCCTCCTCCTCCTCCTCGACTTCGCCAGGCATCGCAGGCACATCAGCTCGGGCCGCACAAGTCTGACCGAGGCTGGAAACTTAGCCTCGTTTGGCCAAGTTAGTAGAGGAACTCCCCAGCCTCGCGAATAATGAACCCCCTTCCCCCCACAGCTATTCTCTATCTCTCTCTCTCTCTCTCTCTCTCTCTCTCTCTCTCTCTCTCTCTCTCTCTCTCTCTCTCTCGTTGATTTTGAATGACGTGAAAGTTTTTTTCTATTTTTTTTTACTAGATTTTAATTGTTTATTGTATTGATTTTTTTTATTATTTTTGTTGTGATGTTGCTTTTACCATTTTTAAGTCTCTCTCTCTCTCTCTCTCTCTCTCTCTCTCTCTCTCTCTCTCTCTCTCTCTCTCTCTCTCTCTCTCTCTCTTTCGGATCTAGTGTATTATTTTTTCCCTTCCCTTTTCCCTCCTGTGGTGATAAAAATAAAGAAAATTGCATCTCCTCTTTTTTTTACTCTCATTTTTACTCCAAAGACTATTTTCCTTCTTTCTTTATTCTTTACTTCATTTTTTTCCCTTCCCTTTCCTTTCCCTTTCCCTTTCCCTTTCCTCTCCTCCTCTGCACCACCATATTTCATTCTTCAGTCTTCCCTCTCCTCACTCCCCTCTCCCCTCTCCCTAGCTTCTCCCCTTTCCCCGAAGCCTCAATATGTCATTTTCCTTCTTCCTCCTTTCCTTCCTTCATTCATTCCCTCTTCCATTCCCATATTTCCTTTTCATATCCCCTTTTTCCTTTATCTTTCATTCCGCTACTCCACCTCTCCTGCCACTCTTTCCCACCTCCAGTCTCTCTCTCTCTCTCTCTCTCTCTCTCTCTCTCTCTCTCTCTCTCTCTCTCTCTCTCTCTCTCTCTCTCTCTCTCTCTCTCTCTCTCTCTCCAGCCTCCAGTGTTTCCCAAGCGGGTTTCCCTCCCCCTTGACTTTTGTAATTTTTGGGTTTCTTAAAGAACTTTTTTCCATTTTCTCTCCGAATGCAGTAGAGCACAGAATTCTCCTCTCACTGCGGTTCTCTGGTTCTCCCCCCGTTTTCTGTGTTAATTTTCTCTCTCTCTCTCTCTCTCTCTCTCTCTCTCTCTCTCTCTCTCTCTCTCTCTCTCTCTCTCTCTCTCTCTCTCTCGGTGGTGAGTTTCGTTTGCTAGTGCTAGGTGTCTTTGTGTGGCTGCAGTTACGTCCGATTCTTTCTCCCGTTCTCTCTCTCCTCTCTCTCTCTCTCTCTCTCTCTCTCTCTCTCTCTCTCTCTCTCTCTCTCTCTCTCTCTCTCTCTCTGTACTTACATTTTTTCCCTGTAAAAAGCTCCATCTCTTTTCTTCCTAGAACCTTTGCTCGTGTCTTCTATCCATTCTCCTTTATACTCTCATCTCCTCCTTCCCCCGCTCTCTCTTATCCTTTCCTCCTCTATCGCAAGTTTAGTAGCAGCACTTTATCTCCAATCTTTTCTTTCCCCGCGGCATATCTCCTTTCCAGGTCCTTAATTCCTTATATAATCTTTTCTTTACCCCCCGCCTCCTCCCGTTCCCTCCGCTCCCCCTCAACCGTCCTTCCTTTCGCTCCGCTTTTCCCTCCTCGTTCTGTGAGCCAGCCAACCAAGCCAAGCCAGCCCGCCAGCCAGCCAGCAGCATCAGCTAGCCTTTGCCTCTGCCTTTGCCTTCGCCCTCTCACCTCCCCGAGATCCGAGATATTTTCAAAAGTTCGTTAAAGAAGAATCCTGGCTGGGTTCGTTCCTGCAGCGCCTCTCGCCTCGCAACCTTCCTTCCACCGTCCTCATGCCCCACTTCATTCCGGTGTCACTTCTCCCCTCTCTTATTTCTCGGCGAGTTCCCTCTCTTCTTCCTCCTCCTCCTGCTCCTGCTGCTCCACCACCACCACGACCACCACCCAGGCACCCAAGCACCCAGCCAGCCAGTCAGCCAGTGCTCCAGTATTTCTCGCTATTGTGTGTATGTGTCTCTCTCTCTCTCTCTCTCTCTCCTCTCTCTCTCTCTCTCTCTCTCTCTCTCTCTCTCTCTCTCTCTCTCTCTCTCTCTCTCTCTCTCTCTCTCTCTCTCTCTCTCTTTCCTTCTCGGCGTTTTCCACATTTTTGGTAAATCGTCGCTCTCTTTTCCTTCTTTCTTTTATCTGGCTACCTGTATTTTTTTGTACCCAGCTGACATCTTCGCTCTTTTCCTGTCCGTGTTCCGGGTCAGCTAATCCCGCACAGTTACAGGTTTCTTGGAAGTGTCGCAACCTCGCCTGTCCTTGCTTTTGCCTTCCTTGGAGCTTCCGTTATCAGTTATCAGTAGCTTGCAATTCGTCGTCGCCTGCACCAGGTTACGCAGGAAGTCTTTATGGGCTGGTGTAATTAAACGCGTTACTAATATCTCTCATTAGGAATATTTTCAAAGGGTATATAGATAATTAGTTAGGCTCTCATGGGTGATTTTTTTTTTTCTTATTGATATTGCAGAATCTTTGGTGAATGAATATCTGTAGAAACATGAATGGGATTTTAATGATGGTAATAATTTCCACTAAGGTCTATTAAATGTAGTCGAAAGTAAGAATATGTATAATAAGTTAGGTTCTCATAAGTGTTTGTTCATAGATATTCCAGAATCTTTGGTAGATTATATGTAAAAGCATGAAACCAACATTGATAACCCTGATAATATACACTAAAGCTAAATGTTAGTTGAGATTAGGAGCAAGAAATGTTTAGTATGGCCTTAGGTCTACCTATTGTTCCCACAGACCTCAGGGACCGTTTTCCTCGTTCCATTCCTCCTGCCCACCGCCTCATCTTTCAACCGTAATCTGGTCCTCCTCAGTCTCTGCTTCCATATTGTCGATTTATCAGCCGCTTCTTGGCACTCTTTCCACAGGCACTCCTTTCCCCCGGCACTCCACCGCAGCCTCACAAAAAAAGACTTCCTGAGAGCTTCCCAGTCGTCCCCCGCTCCCCGTCCTCACGCAGCCGTCGCAGGGGAAACTTTTCAAGCCCAAAATAAGATGTGTAGTTTGGCGTTGACACCTTCCCCATCCTCACTGCCACCAGCCTTGTCTGACATCTCCCACTCCTCCCTTCCTGCCTCGCCTGACACTGCCGTACGAACTGCTGACATTCACTTCTCTCCTCCGCCCTGCCGCCCTTGACATTCGCCGCTTCTGCCTTGCCTAACGTCATAATCCTTTTTCCCACTTTGCCCTGCGTGACACACGACTCCCAAACCTCGTCTGACATCCTTTACAGCCTTTTTCCTCCCACTTCCTCTTAACACTCACCACCTCGCCTCACCCCGCCCCGACTCTTTCCACCTTTATTGTTTGTTACGTATCCTTCAACAGTCTTTCGTTTTCTTTTTTTCAGTTCTTTACCTCGCTGTTTTCTATTTTATTCGCGCCAGCAAACCCGCCTTGCCTCGCCTTCCTTTCCTCCGCCTTGTCCTCGTTGCCTGGTGACACACACACACACACACACACACACACACACACACACACACACACACACACACACAGCAGTATAGCTAACCAGACGTGATGGCTGGCTGGGAGAGGATTGCCAAGTGTAAATAGTTCACCATTAAAGAGGAAAAAATATTGTTTGAACCCAGGAAGCCATTAAATCCAATTCAGACCATAAATACGACCCTCTTTCGCTTTAGAAACTGTGCTATTATTTCACTGCACGCTTCCGCAACCACCACCCACCATCACCACCACCACCACCACCACCATCACCAGTGACGCGCCCCAGCAGATCATAACAAACGCTTCCCCCACGTCATCGCCGCCTCCATCCAAACATCAATGAAAACAAAGCTAACCTCTAAAAACGTACCCACCACTAATTGCTCCCGCCCGGCATTCACAGGCAGTTTGCTCCCCCAGTGACTCTTTGCCTGTAAACCTCCAGCTGGTGTGTTATATTTGGCGGCAGGCGGGGGCGGGAGGTTAGTGCGTTAGGGATGGGTATAGACAAGGTGTGTATGTGGGAGGTGTGGGGGAGGAGTAGGGAGAGGATGGATGGGTGGGTCAGTGTGAGGTAAGAGGAAGGGAAGGTGTGTTGATTAGGTAATGGAAAGGAGGAAAGGCGTGTATGTGTGTGTGTGTAAGGTTAGAAGTGATGGTGTGAGCCTGTGAGGTGTAGGTGATAGAAAGGTACGATTAGGGAAAGGTGGAGGACTTTAATTTTAAGTGACAGAGGATACTTTAGTTTAGGTTAAAAGACTCCAGATTGTAGACAGATGAAAATAAGGGAAGGAAAAGATAAAAGTGCATGTAAGACAGAGAAACTGTAAGAGGAAAGTATGGTAGAAAATAGAATGAAAAGACAAGGAAAATGAAAGACATATTCACTGAAAAAAAGAGCGACGAGGAGTGTGCTAGAGAAATACAACTACAGGACATACAAAAAGAGATGACAGAGAGAGAAATGTGACAAAACAAAAGACAAGAAAAGAAAGAAGGAAGGAAAAAAAATAACATGACCTAAGAAAATATATAGAGAAACGTAATCAGAAGATACGAAGATATATGAGAAAGTTAAATGTGTCAGAGAAAAAGGTAAGAAAAGAGAGAGAAAGAGAGAAAGGGGGAAGGACGAGGCCGTGGAGGAAGTGTAAGGTGACGAAAATGGCTTGCGTGGAAAGAAGGCTCCGGCGGGCAGGTGTTAGAGGTCTTAAGGTCTTGTAATGAGAGGACGAGCGAAGCCTAAAAGGTGTGGCCACAGGTGTAGGGCGTTACGGCAGGTGTGGGGAGGGCGAGGAAGGAGGAAGGAAAGGAAGAGAAAGCAGGGAGGAAGTGTAGCGGTTATGATAAAACAAAGGCGTGATAACCGGCTTGGTATGAAGGATGTCCAACGTGAGAGAGAGAGAGAGAGAGAGAGAGAGAGGAGAGAGAGGAGAGAGAGAGGAGAGAGAGAGAGAGAGAGAGAGAGGAGAGAGAGAGAGAGAGAACGTTGGTCGTGGGTGGAATATCAGAGGCCACCCTGAATTTATTTACATGAACTTTAATGTAGCAAAAAAAAAGAAAAAAAACGGAAAGGAAAAAAAAAAACTCTATTCCAATTCCAATCGTTATTTATCACTCAAGTAAAAGAAAAAAGTCGCAACGAAAACCTCCCTTATCGCCTACACATTTTGATTTAACGACTCCTGTATTCAAATATATATACGCACAAAACCAGCGCATAAATTTTGGGAATGTTGTCCATTTTACGCTGAGCCTGATTTATATTCTTTAAAACGACAAGTGACACGGAATGGCGACAAGAATTGCTGTAGAAATTTACATAAAAAGCAACTCGTCTGGTCTTTCTCGCCGCTCAATCAGACCAGACCAGACCAGGCAAAGCCAGGCCAGGGAGGAAGGGCGCGGCGGGGCGTGGAGGCGTGGGGAAGGAGTGAGGGAGGGAGCAGAGGGCGTGGCTTCTTCCTGGTATCTGTACTCGCCCAGTTAAGGTGTGCAGCCTTAAACGCCTTGTGCTTTCATTAATACGATTTTCAAAGGCCACAGAGATAATGAGTCGAATTTTGACTGTTCTTTTTTTCCCCCTCTCTCATTAATGGTGCAGGATCTCTGTTAAACTATTACCAAGATCATGAAAACACTCTTGAAAACCCCCTCATAACTTCTACTAGTCTGCTAAAAGGAGTCAGGGCAAGATGCTGGAGCGTTTGAGGGGTCATCCGCCGAGTTCGTTACGGGAGAGTAAATCGATTATCTCCTTGCCCTTTGACCCCAGCACGGCACCGGAGACGCCAGCCACCAGACGGAGATTTCTTCACAACAGGTGTGCGTGGTATGATAATTCTCACCTGTAGACTGAACTGAGGCACTTCACCAGGTATTTAAGAGTATGATACATTTATAAGTAACCTTAGACAAATGTAGTGAGTTCATTTAACACTACAACCACTAAATGATGTGAACCCTTCGTCTTTACTTTCTAGTGGAGCCTTTCGAAATTTTACTTGCATCAGACCAGTTTATTAAGTTTAGGGAAAGGCCATGGGGAGTCAAGAGGTTTGTCTTGCGTGTCTAAACTGTCCTTTGTTCTCTAGTTTGAGGGCAAAGAGGAAAGTGGTGAGGAACTGTAAACATGGACATCCTCGAGACGAAGCTTAATGCGCAATGATTAACATGTGCCAACTGCGGGCGACCTTGTGGAGGCACGAAGCGGCGCATGAGGACGAGATATGGACCGTGTAACTCAGCAGCGCGGGAGTCACGACGAGAAGTTTCTCCCGCTAAATGTATGACCCCTTCCTTATATATGAAGCCGTGGAGTTTGGTGGCTTAGTTACTGTACCGCAGATGAAGGTTACCGAGTCCGCTCGCTTGAACACACACACACACACACACATAAATGAATAGATAGAGAAAAATTGATGTTTCCATAATAGGACACGATTCCACACGAAATGTTTGTTTGTATCGTGTGTGTGTGTGTGTGTGTGTGTGTGTGTGTGTGTGTGTGTGTGTGTGTGTGTGAAGCCGCTTTTACCGAGGTTACTCATTATCTGGGTGGGAAAAGGGCTTCCCTTCCAATTAAGGCAGTTTATTGTATGTTACTGCGAGCACAGTTCACCAGAGCGCGAAGAGAACAATCCAAAGAGAGAGGCTGCGACCACTAGAGAGAGAGAGAGAGAGAGAGAGAGAGAGAGAGAGAGAGGGTCATGGGGGTAGCGGCAGACGGAACGGGAAAAAAAAAAAGCGAGGCGAGAAGTAATTGTTTGTGTGAGTAACTGATGGCCGCCGGGACAGCTTTCATTAGCGGCCACAAACACGGTCGACCCCCAGCCAGCTGCCGCCACCCACACATGCAACACCACCGACCTTCTGGGGTGGCGAGGGAGGCACCGGGGTGGGGGGGGGGAGCGAGTGAAAGAGAGTGAGTGAGTGCGTTCTCGAGGCAAACCCGTAACCATGTTAGAGAGAGAGAGAGAGAGAGAGAGAGAGAGAGAGAGAGAGAGAGAGAGAGAGACGAGAGAGAGAGAGAGGAGAGAGAGAGAGGAGGGGGGTGGGGGGTTGGAAGGGAAAGGAAAAGGTCAGGGAAATGGGGTCACACAGGAACTGGGTGTTTTCAGGAAGGAAACAAGTCACACAACCGGCAAAATGTATAACTGAGACTCTCGAATCTTTCCACGACACGTCAAAAAGGGGAAAAAAAAAAGTGAAAAGAAACGAAAGAAAATAGCTAAATTCGATGAGCCATGCAGGAAAAAAGTTAAAAGGAAAGGAGGGAAAACGCAATTATGTGACCTACAATGAGAGAGAGAGAGAGAGAGAGAGAGAGAGAGAGAGAGAGAGAGAGAGAGAGAGAGAGAGAGAGAGAGAGAGAGAGAGAGAGACAGAAAGAGAGAGACCCTTTCAACAAGCCAACAAACAGAAAATACCACATGTTTACTTTTTCTCTTCAATAACTTAAGGAAAACTTGTACGTAAGTAGGAAAGAACACGCAGTCGGAAATGAATCGACAGTAAAGTGAAGGACAAAGGAAACTTATCTCAATTTTTTTTTTTTTTCCCTTCCGCACGGTGACGTATACATTTGTTTTCCTACAGTGGCTGTTCTGCCCCTCAATTTCTATCCCGTGACTCTTCGACTCCTTTCATATCCTCCATTCTCCTCCTGCCCCGGATCACTACGGCCTCCTGTTGATGAAGCCTCTCTACCAAGTCTCCTTTTATCACCTCCAACCTTGTTTTCCTCTCATCCTTTCCCCTCCTCCTCTTCCTCCTCCTCCCCCGCCTTCCTCCTACCTTCTCCGTCCTTCACTCAGCCTCTTTCATCACGCTGTCTTCTTTCTCCCGTTCTTTTTTTTTTTTTTTTTCCTTTCCTTTACCATCCCCGACCCGCCCTCTCTCTCTCTCTCTCTCACACACACACACACACACACACACACACACGGTCTTTCTTGCTCACTCTCTCTTTCTCATCCCTTCTTGCCTCATCTTTCCTGCCCTCCTCCCGTCTCGAGTTAAGGAGGAGAAGGAAAGAAACCCTGCCGAAGCGATGCGGTGACGGAAGAATTTCAGGGTCTGCCGTCCTGTCCACCACACAAGTTAGATGGAAAGTTGGAACGAAGGACGGACGCGAGGGAATGACAAGGATGGGAGTGACTGAGGTATGGGACCGAGGGGGAAAGAGAAACTCCCGGTAGAGAAAGAAAACAGCGTTCATAAAAAGGGTTGTTGGAGGAGATGTACCGTATTAGAGAGAAAGAGCGGGAGAGAGAGAGAGAGAGAGAGAGAGAGAGAGAGAGAGAGAGAGAGAGAGAGAGAGAGAGAGAGAGGGCGGGGTGGGGAACGAAGGGGGTTCTACTACAAGCAAACAGGAACGGGGATACATAGGGAGGAAGTAGACGAGAAGGAAGGAAGACCCCCAGAGAAAGGAAGGAAGTGAAGGATGAAAGAGAGAGAGAGAGAGAGAGAGAGAGAGAGAGAGAGAGAGAGAGAGAGAGAGAGAGAGAGAGAGAGAGAGAGAGAGAGAGTGTACCAAGAACAATAACCCAACACACACACACACACACACACACACACACACACACGAGGTGGGAAAAAATGGCACTGGAATCTTTTATTTCCCTCACGACCATTGGACTTGTTTTCCCCACGCCAGGTGTCAGCTGTCGCATTTCCCCGACTGACTGGAAAGAGGAGGAGGAGGAGGAGGAGGAGGAGGCCACCTAACCTCACTTTCTCTCATCTATGGTGAAGAAGTGTTTTATTGTCGCTTTTCACTCTTTCCCTCCTTGTGTTGTGCCACTCAAACACTTACACACACACACACACACACACACACACACACACACACACACACACACACACACACACACACACACACACACACACACACACACACACACACACACACACACACACACACACACACACACACACACACACACACACACACACACACACACACACACACACACACACACACACACACACACACACACACACACACACACATTCCGCAGCCTATTTATACAGTATCCATGTATTTATGTGTGTGTGTGTGTGTGTGTGTGTGTGTGTGTGTGTGTGTAAATGCTTCCTTGCTTGCTTGTTTGGTTTTCTTGTTGTATGATTGATTACTTGCTTTTTTATGTCCTCTTCCCTCTTCGTTTTGTAATATTCGCTGTCTGTCTGTTTTCTCTCTCTCTCTCTCTCTCTCTCTCTCTCTCTCTCTCTCTCTCTCTCTCTCTCTCTCTCTCTCTCTCTCTCTCTCTCTCTCTCTCTCTCTCTCTCTCTCTCTCTCTCTCCTCTCTCCACTTACTTTTCACTATACTTTCCATCACCTTTTTTTATCTTCGTTCATGAATCTTTTTTTCTTTCTACTAAAATCACACTACATCATATTTCCTTCCCTTTCCATTTAGATTTCTATTTCTACCACAGTTGCTCACTTCTCATATTCCCCTCCAAACATTTATCTGTCTCACCTCACCAGGCACTTCTTACCTACACTCCTCCCCCTCCTGCTGCTCCTCCTCCTCTCCCTTTCCCCTCATCCACCACCACCATCACCAAAACCACCACCATCTCGTCCTTCCCCATCACTTTGGTACCCGTTTTTCTCATACCCTCTTTCTTTTTCCTCTCCCTCCCTTCCCTGCCACAGCACCCTAGACCCTTCGTATCTTTCCTCTCCCATGCCTGTGCCTCACGACCGTAACGCCGCAGAAGTGCCATAGTGTCGCCCAAGGGGGTGACGTGGCGGGGCGCGTGGATGTCTGTGGTGGCGAAGCTGTCTGGTCTCATTCAGAAACACTTTCCTCTCTCACCCCGACTATTTTCAAAGGCTATAGAGATGATTAACCGGGTTCTCACGAGTGTTTCTCCTGTTTATAATGTAGAAATCTTGTTAATCTGTCGCCAGAACCGTAAAAACACGCTTAAAAACCCTGTGTCACTTTAAATAGAGTCTTTTGAAAGTATTGGAGGTGTGCGCAGGTGTGTTTTATAATATAGTTCCTGGGAGTGTGCGAGTGTGGGAGTGTTGTTTGCCGCTGTGTTAGACGAGGTGGATTTTTACCTTGAGTTTAGACCAGGAGGAGATGGAAATGTGGGAATGTGTTTGAGTAGGATGAGTAAGAGAGAGAGAGAGAGAGAGAGAGAGAGAGAGAGAGAGAGAGAGAGAGAGAGAGAAAGAGATACAAACCCGGTAGTGTCTCTGAATGTTTCTCCATGTGACCTTCCTTGGTGGGGAATGAATCAATTATTTGTTGATGTGCTTTTCTTGTTTGTTTTCTCCTTAGTAATGCAAGAGCGAGAGGACGGGGGAGGAGGAAGATTGGCTGACCCTCTATGTGTGTATGTGTGTGTGTGTGTGTGTGTGTGTGTGTCTGTGAGTGTGTAGCTTTGTTGTTATCATCTTTCGCCCTAAAATAAACAAAATGCTACACTATCTTATTTTTACGACAAACTAAAGAGGTGTAGAAAAATTTATTAACTCACACACACACACACACACACACACACAGGTGGGGATGAGGGCTCGTGAATCGTCAAGTCAACACGAATGACTTCAAGGCTTTTTCTCTTGTTTATCTTCTCAGGCGTTGACTCGGGTTCTTCCCACCACCACCACCACCACCACAACCACCATCTCTACTTGTACTCTGGCATAATTCACTACCACCACCCACTGTACCAGCATTACCAGGAAACCAACTCATCCTTAACCTTTACTCCTCCTTCTCGTCCTCTTCTTTGCCTTTCCTTGCCAGTACAACGAGTAATCCACCGCCCATTACAACCACCACGACTACAGCACTGGAAAGAAGAGAGGGAGAGAAAAGGCGGAGTTTAAAGGGGTTAATGACAGTGTTCGCGTAAGTAAAAACCCCAATAGTCAAATGAACCTCGCCACCTTCCATCCTATCGTGTGTGGCATTGGTCCTTGTGGCATTGGTCCCTCGGCCTCCAACTGGATCGGGTCTGTGGCGTGTAGGTGAGCGGCCTCGACTAGTCCCTGGAGCAGAGCGGGAGAATAAAGATTTGGCTGTCATTTCATCTCCCGGCGGCTACAGAATAGGAGGAGATGGAGAAGGAAGAGGAGGAGGAGGAGGAGGAGGAGAAAGAGGAGGAGGAGGAGGAGAAGGAGGGGGAGCAGCAGAAACGGTATGACGAGAAGGACGAGAAGGGAGACGAGATATGCGAAATCGGATTAAGTGGATCGGGTTGACAGGAGGAGGCTGTGAGGAGAGGAAAGGAGGGTGATAAGGACGAGAGAGAGAGAGAGAGAGAGAGAGAGAGAGAGAGAGAGAGAGAGAGAGAGAGAGAGAGAGAGAGAGAGAGAGAGAGAACCTTAACCTCTCTCACAGCGAAGGGAGAACCTGCTGCTATAAATACCCCGGGCGAGGAATGGCGTTGATTTATGACTTATTATCAGAAATCAATTACTTTTAAGATATATTGGGAAAAAGCCAGAAAATTCAGTTCCCCCCTGTGCTGAGCGGCCTACGGGTGAGGTCTTTACTCTGATTTCAATAATGAGTGAATAAATTTGATAACATAATTACGTACTTCTAGATATATAAAAAAGAAAAAAAAACACCATAAACATTTCCTTCTTAATAATACGTAAATGAAGGCTGTAAAAATAAGTGGGAAAAAAATATATGTATTGGCCTAATTACCGCTCCTTCTACTGAAATACTGCTTGCATCCAATATACTTCACATCCAGTTACCCACCACACATATATAATTTCAATACCTCCTCTAAAATTCCCAGCCACCCTCGCCACAACCACGTGCAGAGTCAACACCGCGACTTAAACGATCGAATACTAAAGTTCATGTTCTCATAAGACACGCGAAGCTCGATTACTGACTGTCCCTGAGCGTTGTGTTTACTTATGCACTGCCACTTCACCGCAGCCGCCGCCACCATCACCACAGGCACCATCACCACCACTACCACCACAGCCGTCACCCCTTGCCCATCGCTCCCCCCCACCCTCACGTTACGGCTATTCTCATAGCGGTTACGTAACGGCCCAACGCAGCTCCCTTAAAGGTTAAAGCAATGAATGATGAATAAAACAGGAGACATAATCCCTTCTGAAATACATAATTAGTGGAATGTGAATACGCTCATTGGTGGGAAAGTCAAATGAATTGTCAGTGTATGTACGTAGTTATTCATTTGTTTGTTAATATTGTACTGAGGAAAAAAAAAAAACTTTAATGATTTAGGTACTTCAGCCACTTCACATTTCATAAGTGTTTCACTTGATGGTATATTAATAATAATAATAATAATAATAATAATAATAATAATAATAATAATTATTATTATTATTATTATTATTATTATTATTATTATTATTATTATTATTATTATTATTATTATTATTATTATTATTAATATCATCACTTTAGCAGCAGCAGTAGTAGTAGTAGTATAGTAGTAGCAGCAGCAGTAGTAATAGTAGTGCTGGTGGTGGTTTGGTGATGGCAGCAATAGTAGCAGTAGCAGTAGCATTATCAGTAGCTGCAGTAGCAGTAGCATTAATAAATATTGATGATGCAGTGGCTATCGCGCTCGACTTGCACCCAAATTCATGGTTCGAAACCCCGGACAGACAGAGACAGATTAGACAGATCGCCTTTCACACTGCAGTCTGTACCCGCGGCGGAGACTGGACGCAGACACAACACGAGCTCGTGTGACTTGACTGTGTGGCGGGAGTGAAAGACCGGCAATTTTATCGTCGTGTGTGTGTGTGTGTGTGTGTGTGTGTGTGTGTGTGTGTGTGTGTGTGTGTGTGTGTGTGTGTGTGTGTGTGTGTGTGAAATCCATGTGAAAACGAAATGTCAGTAAACACTCTATGTAATGCACCAAAAATAATAAATAGACGAGATTTGAATTATTACTATTATTATTATTATTATTATTATTATTATTATTATTATTGTTATTTATTATTATCATTATTATTATCATTATTATTTGGGTGATTTTATATTGATATGATTCCTCTCAATAACGGTAAAATTTATAGCAATAGCCGTAACACGTTACTGTAGCAGCAGGAGCACCACCACCACCACCACCAGCAACAGCCATAGTAGTAGTAGTAGTAGTAGTAGTAGTAGTAGTAGTAGTAGTAGTAGTAGTAGTAGAAGTAGTAGTAGTTTTTAATGGTGTAGAAAAAAAGTAGTAGTAGTTTTTTAATTATGTAGAAAAAAGTTTTCGTAAAGAAATTGCCGTCTGAAAGTCAGCACTTACTTCTCTTTCAGTCTGGAAGCGACATCTCAGTGTTATTTTTATTCTTCACTACACTAAATATCAATCGCAGGTTTGCTTTCCCCAGAGTGACAGACATGAGGCAGAGACTGGAAAAAAAAAAAAAAAAATAGGAATCTCGCTTTTTGTGTACATATTTTTTTTTATTTTTTTTATTTTCGATTCATTCTTTCTTTACTTTATCGTCACTCACATCCACGTGCACGCAACATCAACTCCACCTGGAACTACAACTATCCACTTCTATCTACTTTTCCTACTTCCTCTCTATCCTCTTCTCTGACTTTTTTATACGTATCTATTTCTGTACTACTTTTTTTTCGTCATACTCTTCATCTTTTTACCGTTCACACACATCCTTCTCTCTCTCTCTCTCTCTCTCTCTCTCTCTCTCTCTCTCTCTCTCTCTCTCTCTCTCTCTCTCTCTCTCTCTCTCTCTCTCTCTCTCTCTCTCTCTCTCTCTCTCTCCATTTCCCGCAGCGCTCTTCACCGTCGTCCATCTCCATTCTTTATGAGCAGTAACATTTAGCTTACTGATAATATATTTCTCACTGATATCCATACTTGATAACGTCATATATTATTTTTCTCCCGAAGGAAAGTTATATTCATTTATGTTTTATAAACTGACTTTTTATTTGATCTGTGGACTAAATATAACGGAACTGAAGAGGGCGGAGTATTGATTGAATTTCTTTGTCTTACATTTGTTTGCTGTATATTTGTTATCACGTTGACTTGCGGTTTTCAGTGTGTCTCCCCAAAAGAAATGCCGTCTCCCCAAGTAAAGATTATCTTCCCAAGGTGTATCTTTCTGAAGAAAGGGTGTCACCCTAAAGGAAAAAGTGTCACCCTAAAGAAAAGAGTGTCACCTTAAAGAAAAGAGTGTCACCCCAAAGAAAAGAGTGTCACCCCAAAGAAAAGAGTGTCACCCCAAAGAAAAGAGTGTCACCCCAAAGAAAAGAGTGTCACCCCAAAGAAAAGTGTCACCCCAAAGAAAAGAGTGTCACCCCAAAGAAAAGAGTGTCACCCGTAAGAAAAAAGTGTCACCCTAAAGAAAAGAGTGTCACCCCAAAGAAAAGAGTGTCACCCCAAAGAAAAGAGTGTCACCTGTAAGAAAAAAGTGTCACCCCAAAGAAAAGAGTGTCACCCCAAAGAAAAGTGTCTAGCCAAAGAAAAGGTGTCTGAAGAAAGTTTGTCTCTCTATAGAAAGATTGTCTCCCCAAAGTTTCTCTCTACAGAAAGATTGTCTCCCCAAAGTTTTTCTCTACAGAAAGATTGTCTCCCCAAAGTTTTTCTCTACAGAAAGATTGTTTCCCCAAAGTTTGTCTCTCTACAGAAAGATTGTCTCCCCAAAGTTTGTCTCTCCAGAGAAAGGTGTTTCGCTCCAAAGTGTGTCTCTGAAAAAGGATTGTCTCCCCAAAGTAAGAGCGTCTCTGTAAAGAAAAGTCAATCTCTCCTAGAAAAGCACTGCCTCCCCAAAGAAATATTTCTCCCTCACCAAAAAAAAAAAATAAATAAATAAATAAATAAATAAAAATAAAAAATAAAATAAAATAAAATATATTAAAATAAATAGAAAAAAAAGTAAATAAATTACAACTGCCATAATTCTAAATATTTTGTTTTTAACCAGACAGCCTTGTCTGGGGGTGGCCGGGAGGAAACTGACAGCAAGGACTGGCTCGCCATGTAAGAATCAAGGTACACGCTGACCACCTTAATTATTCGCGGGGTGTAAGTCCCTGGCGGGCGGTGGTCAGCTGGCCGAAGAGCGACTCACTCATCATTTACTCGCCTTCACACGGGACCTTTCCGACGGACCAACCCTCAGGCGGCTGCATCTCACGCTCATTCGTGTCTCTCTCTCTCTCTCTCTCTCTCTCTCTCTCTCTCTCTCTCTCTCTCTCTCTCTCTCTCTCTCTCTCTCTCTCTCTCTCTCTCTCTCCCATGGCTATGAAATCATATCAAAGATTTTCTCTCGGCTTTTCTGTTTTTATCCATTTCTCTTGCTTCTCATTTTTACCTCTCTATTTTTCGAACCAGATCCTCACATGAGTCAGTCCTGAACTTTCGGAACCTGAGGGACTCCTTAAGCACAACATCGATACGAGGCCTCACCCTTTCCCTCCCTTAAATTAGTATGTATACCTTCCTTTCCCTTCTTCCCTTCCCCTAGCACAACAAACCATACCACACCATCCACCGCATCACTATTACCTCCTACCACTACCTACCCATCTTCAAACTCCTCTGAGACCTTCACTTTGCCTCTCCCTTTCCCTCCCCTTACCGCTTTACTATTCCAGCCCTGTTCACCTTACCGCCCCGTCCTTCTATAGCAGAAAACACCCACCGCAAGGCCCCCGTGTCCCTCAGGCGTGATTTATTGGCCGCACGTCAACGGGGAGGCGAGGACCATCTCAGTGTGACCTTCCCAATCACTCCACTCCGCCTGTGAGTGATGGCTTACCCCGCCTCTTCCTATTGATCTTATCCGACGAGATTCAATGAGACACGTGAATCCTGACGTCTAAGTGAGGTACGGGACGGTTGCCTCTATACTTCATGATGTTCTTCCTCAACTTCTGGCGTTATTTGCGGTTAGAGGTGTGTGTGTGTGTGTGTGTGTGTGTGTGTGTGTGTGTGTGTGTGTGTGTGTGTTTTAATCTTGTTTTGCGTCTGGCCTTTTTTTTTTTTTTGCTTTTAGTGTTGGTCGTGTTTTTTTTTCTTTTTTTTGTTAGTCTGATGTGGTTACAGTGTTGTTTTTCTTGTGATTTTTGTTTCGGCTTTTACTTTCATGATCATTTAGTTTTACTTGGATTTTCTTGCAAGTTTTCGTGTTTCAGTCATGTCGTCTCGTGTGCTTTTTTTTTTTTTTTTCCTGGTGAGTAGAAGAAAGTAAAATTTCAAGATAAATTAATGTGGTGTTTATCTTCGTTTACATTCACTTTCCCTTGTCTTTCTTTCTTTTGAACGGTTCGGTTTTTACTCTCTTGCTAGTTGCCGTATTTTCAAGTTCTGTTCTCGTTCCTTTTGTTCGTGGTAGTGGACGGAAGAGAGCAAGATCCTTAGTTGTCAGTTTTGCTAAGTAAAAGTTACCGACGTTTTGCTTCTTAACTTTAACCTTTACTGGGAAAAGTTTACAATTCATGAGGTTAGAGTGACCACATTTGTGTGTGTGTGTGTGTGTGTGTGTGTGTGTGTGTGTGTGTGTGTGCGTATAGGGGTTGGGATCAGAGAGAGAGAGAGAGAGAGAGAGAGAGAGAGACATAGATAAACACAGACAGACAGACAGACAGACAGACAGAGAATGATGTAGTACTCGTAAGTCAATTTTCTAGTGTGAGAAGGTACCCATGTGTGTGTGTGTGTGTGTGTGTGTGTGTGTGTGTGTGTGTGTGTGTGTGTGTGTGTGTGTGTGTGTGTGTGTGTGTGTGTGTGTGTGTGTGTGTGTGTGTGTGTGGGCGTGTGTGTATTCCAGATAAAGTTCACACACGTCCGCACACACACACACACACACACACACACACACACACACACACACACACACACACAGCAGTATACCACACTTTTCCCGCACACTCCCAATCCTTGCATATACAAAAACAAATTCCTCTTCAGCCAGTCCGTTCTCCTTTCGGGGTGCGGCGTGGCGGGTGAGAGGCTGGGACACGCGCCTTCATCAATCATCTTCAGGACAGATAAGATTTGGCTGCTAGTCTGCTCGCATTGCTGGTTCGCACGTTGAGGAGACACAGCAGCGCGGGGGTTGAGATCGCGGGGTAAGGCAAGATCGTAAGCAAAATGGACAAGGAACGAACACGAGAGAATAAGGAGAGCTGTTGAAGACGCAGGAAGGGATGATGATAAAAATGGTAACTTGTACGGAAAGCGAAGTAAATGCAGTTTAGGTTTAGATGATTTAGGTAGTAAAGTAAAGGGAAGATTATAAAGGGAAATTGAACACCTGAATACTTTAGGAAATACAAGAAGGGATGACAATAGAGTAATTTGCACAGAGAGAGGAACAAATGCAGTGTCTTTAGAAAGGTTGAATAAGAAAACCATATCATGCAGAATGGACGTGCGTAGAGGATTACTAAAGCTATATGAAAAGAACTAAAAATAAAAGTAAAATATAAAGAAAGAGGAATAAATGTGCAGCGTCTTCAGATGTTGAGAGTAAAGGGAGATTATATTATGCAAAATTAATCTGTTAGAATGACAGTTGTCGGATAAAGGGAAATGTTGGAAGGGGGAGGCGGACAGGAAGAGACAACACAGTGGCTGCAGTAAGATAAATTAGGAACAAACATAATATGAGAGTTACAGGAAAGGGGGACGGTTTGATAAAGGAAATATACTAGACAAATAAACGGGATAAAGATGAGGAATTGCAACAGGTGGAAGATGCTAAATTGTAAACAAATAAGAAGATGCATGTATAAATGTAAAAAGCGTAAAAGAAGTAAAGTAGAAAATTGTTTGAGAAAAGTAGATAAAAAATACTCAGGGTATACTGAGAAAAATAAGAAAAATATATAAGAGAGATACAGAAAGAAAATGGACTTAATAAACAAAAAAGATATGAAAAAGAAAACGGAGACACTGCCCGAGACAACAAACATGGGAGAAAAGAAGCAAATCATAAATCAACACGCGAAAAAAAGGGAGATGAAAATGATAGATAAACAAAAACATGAACAACAACAACAATGCGGCAGAAACAAAACACGAACAAGAGATTTATTTCGCTGTTGTGACCTTGAGCGGAGGCGTAATGATGTTGTTGAAGTGATGGACGGAAATGTAATAACTTTTCTGGCCGTGTTTGTCCCGCACCGCCTCAGTCCTTGCCTCGAGCCATCACTCACCGCCCGGCTTGAGAGGAAAGGGAGGGAGAAAGACAGCTGGGGCGTCTCTGTCTCCACCTCGTGCCGGGTCTACGCGTGTTATACATTGTCACACACAGTCCCGTATTTTGAAACACTTTTTCACCACAGCTCTAATTTTAAAAGGTTCTAATTGAAGCTATACAGATTTTTAAGGGTGTTTCTGTGATTCTAGTGACAGATTAACAAAATTTCAATATTATGAACAGAAGAAACACTCGTGAGAACTCGGCTAATCATTTCTATGGTCTTTGAAAATAGTCGTAGTGAGAGGGTAAAGCATTTTTTAATACAGGCCTGTCATTTTTATCGCGGCTGCTGTCTAGGTCTCGTTCACCAGCAACACAACTCATTCCTGTCCTCTATTGTCGGTTCTCGGTTCTTGTCTCTAATTTAACTTTTTCACCACTTAACCAAAAAAATAAATAAATAAATAAAATAAAATAAAATAAAATAAAATAAAATAGATAAATAAATAAATAAGATAATGAAATAAAAAAAAACACTTTCAATTTATATTCTTATTTTTTCTAACTCTACTGAAACGAAAAAGGAAAACCATAAAGCATCTCCTTATATTTTCTTCTGAAGCCTCTGGACATGATCTCGTTTTCTATGGCGTTTCCTCCACATCAAGGGGCCATCAGTGATTTGATTCGTGTGGAGCATGACACGCGGCCAGTCACCTTCAACCGGACACCTCGAGGCTCTCAGGTAATAAAGATATCGCCGAGTCAGTCAGTCAAGGACGCATCCAATCCGTGAAATATGGCGGCGGATGTGTCAGCTGCGGGAGTTGAGTGGTGGTGATGGTGGTGGTGGTGGCGGAGGCGGTTGTGGTGGTGGATGGTGGTGGTGGTGGTGGTGGTTTAGCGTCGCCCTCGTTTTGTCGCCCTGACTTGGTTCTTGTGTGGCAGAATGCGGGTCACTAACTGTATCTTACAAAGGTGTGTCATGTGTTGCTTGAGGACTTAATACAAAGATTTACCTGTTCCCGAGTCTTACTGAAGGAGCATAATGAGCGGTGGGTCTCAAGGGTTATGTTGCTTACATGTGTATCAGTGTAACGAGCAAGAAAGGTCACTCATTAAACCAACGTAAAGCAAAAAAGAATGGTAAAGGATGATAATGAAATACAAGAGCGCAAGAATTAATAGTTTAGTTCCCCTTAATAAGTTACGCTAATTGGACGGCAGCGGGGCGATAAGCGCGAGCCAAAGTTCCACGGGCGCATAACGGGGGCGTGGCGCTGCGTGAGTCGCCCCTTGCCCTGCGGGACGCCCCCTGCCCCACACCTGGATGTCCCCGTCTCGCCCTCCCTTCCTGATTCCCTATTTCCTTCCCCGCACTCTCCCCTCACCTTCCCGGGCAGGCTTCCTTACCTGACATACAAAGGACGTTGCCCAACAGGACCCACAACTGACTCCCCCGGACGGCCGCCACCTGCCTCCTTCCAACACGGCGTCCGGCTCACCTTGGCGGCATCCGTGCCCCGCCCCCAGCCCCCCGCG
The DNA here is from genome assembly GCF_035594125.1 of Scylla paramamosain. Classification (NCBI taxonomy): domain Eukaryota; kingdom Metazoa; phylum Arthropoda; class Malacostraca; order Decapoda; family Portunidae; genus Scylla; species Scylla paramamosain. The sequence goes on from NC_087154.1 coordinate 32,718,428, forward strand.
CCCCAGGCTGTGATTTTGAGCAGCTTCCTCCCAGCTCGTCCCACTCACCAATGATTATGCTATTGTTGGTCCTTCATTGTTCAGTGGTTTCGATTATTTGCTCCCGGATATGTTAATGATGACCTATAATATTGAGAATATAGAATGTAAGCTAATTTCAATACAATACATTTGAGAAAAGTGAATATTCATTATGTTAAAATAGGGGAAAAGTTATGCCACTTTTTTAATACTCTATAACAATACTTAAAATAATTCAGCATATATGTAAGAACGCTCCGACCTCGCAACAATACAAACATGACGAAGCACTGCACTGGACTGAACGACACAATTGCCAGTTACACATAAACAACAACAGACGGAAAGTGCTTAAGTCTGTCTCAAGTCAGAGGTGTGACGGTACGTTAATATTTCAGTTCACATTATCCTGTCAGCAGCGAAGCGTGGAGGCGAGTCATCAAGGCCACACTGCTTCTTGTACACGTGGGGTCCCTTGTCCTGCTTCATTAGGAATAAACGGAAGGGCGGGAGAGAGGAGGGGAGGGGCAGCGAGAGTACACACGCCCTAAACCAGATCACACACGCCCAGCACCAGGACACAAGGATAACGTGGGAGGCGAGCTGGGGTCCGAGCGAGGCGATAATCCGTCCGGCAGCTGGTGGCGGTGGCGAAGTGCAAGTATAGACAGACGGAGAATGTAACGAGGACTGGAACTGTTGATTGTTACTCTAGTAGATTGTATTGTTGATTGTTTTTATTTATTTTTTTTCTGCTTCTGAGTGCATGAGTTCCTTATCACGAGTTGTGTATGATGTTATTTTTAGAACAATCATTGTTAGCTACATTGTTGGTACAGATATTATTACTTTTATCGGTATCTTTTTTTACACTTGTATTTATTTTAAAAGCAATCTTTGATATTAAGTTGCTGGTAGAAGTAAGTTTTTTTTTTTTTATATTATACAAGTATTCTTTTTGTCTTTATTGCTATCCTACTCAAGTAAATTACTGTATTACGTTTAAAATTGTTCTCATGATTGACATACATTATTGCTGAGTACTCTGTCTGTCATCAATCGCAGCCGAGCAAAAGTCTTACGTTATTTTACATGTAACGGCTCTAAAATTTCGAGGCAATACCACCTACTTTCCGCTTCCCGAATCAGTTATTCCATCAAACATTTACTCTCGGAATACGAAAAAAGTTCACTCACAAACTTCTTTGCACCAACTCTTGCTGGTCTCCGCCGCTGTGGTGCCCCGGAGTGAAGGTTTTAAAGCGGCAGTATTGGTCTTGTTTGTGGCTGACACACCACTCATTTTTACGTACTTGTGTGTGTGTGTGTGTGTGTGTGTGTGTCATAGCTGCTTATAAAGAAAACGTAACGGTGCGAGCAAGAAGAAGCAACAGGAAAACAAGTCTGGGATGGATAAGATTAGATGCTCATAATTTTTTTTCATTGTACACTATATAAAGCTATTTCCCATCACGTATACAAAACACAGCATACAATTTTACTCATTCATTTCACCTTCATTATCTTACACAACGCATTTCCCGTTACGTACAAACTACTACGCAACTTTTATCAGTTTATTTAACCTTCAATTTACACTCGAGTCCTGATGCGGCACTCCTGACGTAACAGTAACATGATTACGTCTGCCGCCTTTCTCCACTGCCACTAAGTGCGTGCGAACCCGACTTGGCTGCCACATAACCACTTGTCGAGGCCACCACACTCGCCACACTCACACATGTTGACATTCAGGTCGCTCTGTACTGACGTTGGCTTGCGTGACGTTGACTATGCCACTCCAAGGATAAGTGATGAGAAGGAAAGGAGAGAGAGGCCTTCAACAGTCAAGCATGTTAAGCATACACCACAGCGCATGCCCGCACACAAGGGAAAATCGTCTAATGAAGATGGGTGAGGGTGTATTGCCGCAGCCTGACGCCTTCACCAGAATACGACATGAAATAATGAGAGGAAAAACAAAAGAAATGCATAAGTATAAACGTAGCAAGAATGATGGCGGGGAATTCTCCATGAAGACGCTCTTTCATAAGCTGCTTACATCAGTTATTTGTAGATTCCACTGACTCGAGTAAGATCAAAACCTGCTTCATGTCGGTGTGTGCAAGATTAGTAACACACACACACACACACACACACACACACACGCACACACACATACACACCGTATCTCTGAGCCAGCCACAAAGACCAGCTGAGTATTTTCCCTCAAGACGCTCCTCAGGAAGAGACAACAAAGGCTCCGGACTCGCCCGCGGACCTCGTAAAATACACACCAAGGTTTATTCTCTCACAGAAAACGGGAAACATAGACAAGGTGCACGGGGAACTGTATTATTTTATTCTTAGCCTTGGGAGTCTGGGAGAATTGGTCGGGATTGGCTGGCAGGGAAAAGCGACGACCGTTTACCAGCAGCGGGCCGTGTAAGGAATGAGATAATTAGGTCTGTAGGAATGAGGTGAACTATGAAGTCGTGGGGAACAGAAGGCGAGATTCAAGGATGTTCTTAACTGATGCGATGATGATGATGATGAAGAGATAAGTAAACTAAAAACAAAGAGATGAGATATTTCTGATAAGGTAGAGGTGTTGCATATATAAATTGAAGGAAGGAAGGAGTAAATGACATGCTAAAAGTATGTCGTTATCAAGAATTGCTGTCACGGAAGAAGGAAGAGAGGAAGAAGAAAGGAGGCCTTGTTTGTTTTTACTGGCTTTCAATGGTGACGACAGGAGGTAGTTGTCGGAGTCTCTCTCTCTCTCTCTCTCTCTCTCTCTCTCTCTCTCTCTCTCTCTCTCTCTCTCTCTCTCTCTGATGTAAGACGAAGTGGACCATTTCTTGCGATTGCCGAGGGGAATCATGCGCGGGTCTCCATGCAAAGTTGAAAGCACACACTGCCACAAACTTTCAAGTGAACTGCACAAAAGAACCACGCTTACCACGCAGTAAAAAGAAGACAAGAAGAAGAAAGCGCATATGTTCTTTTTGTCTTTCTCCTTCACACACGCGCACACACACACACACACACACACACACACACACACACACACAGAGAGAGAGAGAGAGAGAGAGAGAGAGAGAGAGAGAGAGAGAGAGAGAGAGAGAGAGAGAGAGCAGTTAGAATTCAAGAACCAGCGGATACACAAGAGAATTTGAGGAAAGGTGGAATCTGCGTTTGGCTCGAAAGGAAATGAAACACACGAGAACAAATGGAGTGACCGTGAAAATAGCTGAGTTGGAATAGTCCTCCTTTTTTTCCTCTGACGAAGAAAGAGAGGCTGCACGAAAGAGGAGGAGGAGGAGGAGGAGGAGGAGGAAGGGGAATAGATCTCTGCTGGTATCGAACTGCGCGGATGGGCGAGGAAGGAAGGAGGAAAGGAAGGGAGAAAAGGAGGAGAAGAGGAAATAGTGCCTGAGGGAGCGATGAAAAGGTTTGAGTTCGCGGAGTTAATCATGCTGAAGCTGAAGCCCAAAACCTGTCATTTCCAAGGATGAACACGATAAATATATTTTTTTATTCAGTTCCCGCTCGCTGGATTTTAATTACAGGTTTAATTTTCGTATTCTTGATGTCCTTGAATTGGAAAAAAGAGAAGCGGTTGGAAATGAATTATCCTTAAGTAAATAAGATTAGGTCATGGATTTCATTTTATCACGGCAAATTATACAGGATTGTGGAGTGTTGTATTAGATCAGCAGATTTTACTAATTTAACAAAGAGAAACGTGGAAATAAATACATAAATTTGTTTTGCATTCGATGATAAACAGTGTCGAAATAAACAGATAAACTTGTGTTATACGAGGTTAGTCAATTTCATTAGTTTTCCGAAGAAGCAGCGTTAAAATAAACAGATCAGATTTTGTCATATTAGATTAATATACATTCGCATCAACAAACGTAAAATACTCATAAATAGACCCACTTTTAAGCTGCCATGTTGAACTGCATCAGGCCGTTATACTTAAGTTATTTATTCTGAAATTGTCCAAACTTTCCTTCTGAACAAAAACAAACTAAGAAACCAGAAAAAAAAAAACATTCAAATCTTAATATAGTGAATTTCCATAGCAGGTCAACTACCCAAGAACATTAGGATTATTATATTTACGTAACTTATCCTAAAAAGCTCAAAACCTTCCCGCTCAACTGAAGAAAACTTAAGACGTAAGAAAATAAAAAAAGGAAATTAAAGTCGTAATATATTTCACTCCCATAATACTTCAAATATTCAAGAACATTCCCATTAGACCTAAAGAAAACCCTGGACGGCGGTGTGAAAAGGAGAGAAGAAAAAAAAAAATCATTAAAAAAAACCGTGCAGAGAAACTTGACAAGGAGCTGAAATGAAAGTCGTGAGGAGGCGCCTTTGGGGGAGGCCACCTAGATGAGCCTGACCTTGATGAGCAGTGGCCAGCCCCTCCACGCCTCAGGGTCAGCCAAGGGTCCACCAGGCGCGGCTCAGGTGTGATGTCTTGCTCGCCAGGTGATGAAAGTTCCCCCTCTCGCATTGCTCTGCTTCGTAATGAAATCTTGGGACTCTCGTAAAGAAATCGTAGTTTTTTTATATTAGTGTTGGCATTTTTTTTTTTTTTTTAGGAATTGGATGTGTGTGTGTGTGTGTGTGTGTTGGGGGTGAGAAGGATTTTCCTTTTATCATACTGTAGTTTTCTTTTATATATTTATTATTTTTAGCACTTAACGCATTTTTATTTTATTCCCATAACGCTTTCCTCTCTTAAACTCCCCTTTTTTTTTATTTCTTTCTTTCTATCCTTCTTTCATCTTTTCCTTTGTGTTACATCCCGTCTCATTTTTACACTTCTCTTCCTCCTCCATCCCGCAGTGTTAAATTCCTGCTTTGCATTTATATTCATTTCTTCATCCGGCTGCTGCCGCCTGACAGACAAGAGCGGTGAGGTAAAAAGTGTTGCAAGGGTCGGGCGTCACTGAAAGGGCTTGGAGGTCGTGGCGCGCCCTTGTGTGTGTGTGTGTCACGAGGCAGTGCGGGTGGCGGTGGGCGCTGCAGGCCGTGACTCCCTCCCCACCTTCCACCAGGCACGTCAGGAAGGTGTCTGGCGGGTCTTGCCGTGACGCTGCACATGCCGGCCAGTCCACGCTTTGTTTGTGGTCACCCCCTTCACGCTCACCCTCCACTCCACTACTCTTCCCCCGTACCCTCATCAAACCATGCTAAAGATGAGCTATAAATGAGGGTACTTTAGTTTTTATGTACCAGCTCTAAGCGAGTTTACTTCCTATATGTTCCTCCGTCACACTGTGAAGAAGTTACACAAACACCCCCATTCAAGGTCTTACCACGCACATCCTCCTGCACAGCCTTCAGTTTTTACCTTGCAGGACGTGGATTTCAGGAGCCAGGTGTGTCCATCTCCAAACCTGCTACTCGAGAACATCCGCTTGAAACATAAACTAGACGTCCTTGTATTTCTCAGATTGTTCTTTATTTCATTCTATTATTTAATCTGCTACTCACTGATACATGAATGAAACGCCGCCGTGTTTTGTCAGGCCGTTATTTAATTTCTTTCGCCCGCTACTTGTCAACACATTAAGTAATACATTCTTGTTTTGTCAGGTAGTTCTTTATCTTATCATTTTTACCAGATACTTTCCAAAACATGAAGTAAACGTCACCTCATTTTGTCAGGCCACAGTTTAATTTCCTACGCCCGCTGCTTGCCAACATAGGAATTATACGTTATTATCTCATCAGATGGTTGCTTAATTTTGTTTAGTGATACAGCGTTTAATTTGTGGAATCAGTTACAATCTGTTACGCGAGTGTGGTGAAGGTTCTCGCTTGTGTGTAGGTCATTAAGTGAAAGGTCAGTCATGAGGCGGACACGCGGCTGATCCTCCGGGACTGTTAATTAAGTACAGTGCGGCGGAGCATCACGCGAGGCAGCAATAATGTGCCCTGTCTGTATGTCTGTCTGCCTGCACGTGGCCTCCTCCTAATCTTTCTCCTCCTCTTCTTCCTCCTCCTCCTCCCCCTCGACCTTCCCCAGCTCACGGTGAAGGTCTCTCGTGTTTTCCGCCCCTGGGTACAATGTTTATTGGTAATGAAAACGGAACCTTGATAAGATTTGAATGTGTTTTCTGATTTATAGAGCGTGAAACGACTGAGGTGTTTTGTACCTATGAGCCGCCAGCCCGCCGCTTGTACGGTAAAAGTGTTCACTGCATTCCTTTGCCTCTTTATTCAGCCGGAAGTGAAGTGCATCTTGTACTCCTCGTGTTTAATGTGTTGTTGTTGTTTGTTATTGCTGTTGTTGTTGGACCATTATTATTATTGTTATTATTATTAATATTATTATGTGGTGGTGGTGATGGCGGTGGTAATAGTAGCATTAGTAGCGATAGTAGTAGTGGTGGTGGTGGTGGCAGTGGTAGTGGTGGAAGTGATAGTAGTAGTAGTAGTAGTAGTAGTAGTACTAGTAGTAGTAGTAATAATAGTAGTAGTAGTATCACCAGTAACAGTCAGGGTAATAGCGGTAGTGGTGGTGGTAGTAGTAGTAATGATTGTTATGATGGTAGTGATAACTTTTACTGTCATCTTTTTAATTTTTCCTTTCTTTTTTTCAGAGGCGAAAAAAATAGGAAAAGGTAGAAAAAATATTAACTTGTCCTTGGCTACGTAAGATGTTTTCCTTTCTCTTCCAAGAACCACTGTCTTTTAAATGACGTCCTGATCAATAAGGTTGATAAGGTACAAATTTATAATTTGAGTACCGCATTACGAACTTTCACACCCCAGCAGGAGGAGGAGGAGGAGGAGGAGGAGGAGGAGGAAGAAACAGCCGATTAACCTCCCATTAGTGTTATCTTGTTGTCTCTTTCCCTTGTTGCGGTCGTTACAGAAATGACCTCATACTCCGTGCCACTAATAGAGCCATTGACACACAGGCAAGAAAGAAAAACCAGTGTTACGTGGGTGGGATATAATGGGATGATAATTCACGGCTATTTTTCATTACGAATTCATTTGCATTTTGTTGATCACGACCATGACGAGGATGGCTGAGAGAATGGCGGTGGGGAGAATAAAGATTGAAATGCCGTCACGGTCACAAGTGGAGTAATCTGCTGCACTCACTCCAACTGTGGTTAGCGTTTTGCCTCAGTGTCAAAACCTTTCTGAAACACTTCTGCGCCACACCACCACTGCTTTAAAAATTGTCTACTTCAAGTTGCACGGATTTTTTAGGGTGTTGTTATGGTTTTATTGTTAGATTAACAGGATTTTTTCGTTATTAACAGAAGAAACATTCTCGGGAACATCTTTCTAGCCTTTCAAAATAGTCTTGGTGAGAGAGCAAAGCGTTTATCAATAAGGGCCAGTAACTGACACTCTTATGACAGTCTTATAACAAAACCTGACGATAGATTCTCAGCACATCAGAGGCTTTAAAACTGAGGGAAAAACAGTAAAGTGGCAGTTAAGTGTGATATGTTACCAGACCTCTGATCATGACCCTGCCAGTGCCAGCATCACCACGCAGGGACCACGACCACCACCACCACTACCACCAGGATGTTTTCTTCACTCAGCCTTCCCGTTACGAGCACATCCGCACAACCCTTAGCGGCAGCGCGTGTCTTGCGCCGCCACCCAGACTTTCCTCCTCCACGCCAGCAGGAACAATAAAAAAAAGAGAAATGATGGTGGAATTTAAAAGAGGAGGGTCCCGACTTTCCTTGAAGGAGGGAGAGGCTGGGTGTCGTCTTTGTCATTAAAATGATCAGCATTCCTCCTCAGCTGCCGCGCGAGGCTGAGAATTTGATGAGGAAAATGTGGAATCTTTGCTGTGCTGGGGAGATATGGCGAGGCCTCAGCGTTAAGTGTGCTGTGGGGTGACGGGGTGACGGGGTGAGGGTAAAGGCACACACGACTCCTTCTTCAGTGTGTGTGTGTGTGTGTGTGTGTGTGTGTGTCATAACGAGGCCATAATCATACGAGTCATCTGTGAGCCCTTTGTTTTGCTCCTTGTCGTTATCCTCCTCTTCGTCCTCTTCCCCATCCTCCTTATCTTCCCTCTCTTCCCCGTCTTTTTTTTCTTTCTCTTCTTCCTCCTTCTCCTCCTCCTCCACATTCTGGTCATCCTGCTTTTACTTTTCATCCTCTTCGTTTTAGTTTTTCTTTCTGTTTTCTCTGTTATTATCTTTTTCCTTTTGGTTTTTCAACTTCGTTTTTCTTCGTTTTTCTTCGTGTTTCTTCTTGTTCTTGTTCTTAAATTCTTCCTCCTTCTTTTCTTCTTCATCATCTTTGCATCTCTCTCCTCCTCCTCCTCCTCCTCCTCCTCCTCCTCCTCCTTCTCCAGCTCGTGATAGGTATCTGACTCCCTCCGTAACACTGCTGATCGTCCATAATGCAAGGTATTGAAGCTAACAAGCAAGTAGGTTTTGAATTCTTATTGTCTTTTTTACACACCTTTAAGAATCTGAGCGGGGAAGGATTTTTTTTATGTTCTATATTCTTTAGTAACGCTTTACGAGAGATTCACGCACAAATGAATAAATGAATAAGTAAACAGAGAATGGATGCTTATGACCCTGATTTCACTCTTGCCAGACTTTAACGTTCTTGGATAATGTTTCGTAAATGTGTCCTCAGTTACACCCAGTCTGTCCTCAAGGCGATGCTTCACACACACACACACACACACACACACACACACACACACACACACACACACAAGGGAGGAACGACCCCAAAACAAAGTAACGCTTAGGAAACCAAACCAACGTGTGTCTCCTCCTTGAGTCTCGCTGGTCCCCTTTAAGCTCCCTGGCGCCCTTCCTTCCTTCCTTCCTTCCTTCGTTCCTTCCTTCCTTCCTTCCTTCCTTCCTTCCTTCCTTCCTTCCTTCCTTCCTCGAGTCCCTGGAGGCCACTAACTGGAATACAATTGTCATCACACTTTTGTCGGTGCTCGGGGTGAAGGAACGTCCCGGGGGAATGGAACCCGCGTCTTGCCTTGCCTCGCTTTGCCTTGCTCAACCCATCACCACCCCGTCCGCTTGTCCTCGTTTGCGTCACTCTAACATAGTAATCCATTCCCACCACCACTACCACCACCACCACTACCACCACCACTACCACAACCACCAGTGTTTATTCAGTACCTGTCCCGTCTTTGTTACCTACCTGTGTCCCTGTTCTTTTTTCTTTATCTTTTTTTTATGTGCTTTTTTTTTTTTTTTGCGTTTGCCTTCCGTGAGTGTTTAGAAATCATAGTAATAAAAGGAAGGTCATGTCTCATATTTCTTCTTCGCTTTCTTTTTTTTTTTTTTGCATGTGTGTTTGTTATTCTCGTCATTCTTATGTTTGTATTATCTATGCTTTTGTAAGAGTTTGTGTTATTTTCTGTGTGCGTTTTCTTTTCTTTTTTTTTTCTTCTTGCTGTCTCATCCATCTTTCAGGAGCAGACGAGTTTTAGGCTCATGGAAAGGTCATGATTTTTTTTTTCCTCTTAATCTTATTGGTTCCGTGTTTATTGCTGTTATTGTTATGCTGTGTCTGTTGTTGTTCATGTATTGCTTAGAATTCGGCATTTATCTGTTGTCCTGTCTGTCTGTCGGAGGTTGAGGAACACCAACACTAAGATCGTGATGTATAATTTATTAATGTTTTTTTTTTTTCTGATTCACTAACCCCCCTCTCTCTCTCTCTCTCTCTCTCTCTCTCTCTCTCTCTCTCTCTCTCTCTCTCTCTCTCTCTCTCTCTCTCTCTCTTCCAAAACCTTCAAGAAGGGGAAAAAGTGTTTAGAAAAGCCTTAGCAGCTTCTCTTAAACATTATGAAATGTTTACACAATGAACATCGAGGGGAAGGATGCACACTGCAGTTCTCTTAGATATTATAGAGACTTTACTCTAAAATTCACTTTCACAAGTACAAGATATACTGCCCAAGAGAAATGTATTTAAACGTTCACACAAAATACTGTACGAAGCTTAGGAAGACACGGAAGAAGGAAAAGTCATAATACATACAAGTACTCACAAAGAATATACATTTTTCTCTTAAAGGGCAAGGACAGAATTACGAGTCTTCAGCACACAGAAGACCACACTAGCTTCTGGAAGAAAGTGTCTAGTCATCGTATCATAAAACACACACACACACACACACACACACACACACACACACACACACACACACACACACACACACACACACACACACACACACACACACACACACACACACAGCAAATGTACGTATTTCCCCAACACTCTGAGGAAGAAAGTGTGACTCTTCGCTGTAAAACACCCACGTCATACTTAAACTAGTGCAAGATGTTGAGAATTAGGGTGATGATGGAAGGCATCCGGCTGACCTCAACACCCCCTCCTCCTCCTCCTCCTCCTCCTCCTCCTCCTCCTCCTCCTCGGGCAGTCCCAGGGGAGTGAAGGGCGGCACTCCTCGCCTCGTGTATACAGTGCCGCGGAGGAGGACGGGGCGTGAGGATGTTTTTGCCTACCGGTCGGTTCGTCTCGCCCCTGACCACTGTTATGGCGGTTATTTCTTTTCCTATGATTTAAGGCTTGTTTGCGTGCGTTCTCCGCCCCGCCTTGCGCTCTCCCCTTCCCCAGTCGGTCTTTTTTTATTCATCAGTAGTTTGGTTTTGTATTTGTACTCGTTGTATTTCATGTTTGTGTTCGCTACTGCTCTTCCTCGTTCATGTTATGCCTTTTACATTCATTTCTCTTGTTAAATTTACCTCACACTGCTACCGCTAAATTTATATATACTAGAAATAAAGCTTTAAAACATTTCGGGATTACTGGAGAAACATTTACAGTCTCCCTCCCCCCACCCAACAGACTCGTGAAGCTGCAGCCCAGTAAAAAGAAAACGGGGAAGCGCTTTGTTGCTGCTGCCTCAGTGAATCGAGGAAGTGTGACGAAAACTGGGCAATAATTCACGGCACTTTCATGCTGTACGTGCGTCAGAGACAACTCCAGCACACACACGGGGACATGAGGGGCAAGAGGCGGGAGAGGGAAAGGGTGAGGTAGGAAAGGGGAGAGAAGGGAGGTTACGTGGTGTTGCAAAGGGACTACTGTGTTTAAGTTGATACTGTGCGTGTGGTCTTGCAGGGATGTACACACACACACACACACACACACACACACACAGAGAGAGAGAGAGAGAGAGAGAGAGGAGGGGAGGGAGCAAGGGTGATTCAAGATGTAATGAATTAGCTCAGGGGCGACAAACACCATAATTTTCCTTATTTTTACCTTTATCTTGATGTAGCAAACCACTCTCTCTCTCTCTCTCTCTCTCTCTCTCTCTCTCTCTCTCTCTCTCTCTCTCGGTGGCAACAACAGCAGACCACTCCACGAGCAGTTACAAGTCTGGCCCACAATGATGAGAATGTACCACGACAAATTGTGCAAACAAGAAGTGGTCCGCTGACCCGACGTGCCCCCGACCAACACAGCACCCGAGTAACAATAGCAGACGCCGCGCAACATGCTCTAGTAAAAGTATACACCGCATTAACATAAAGTCCCGCAGGAGAGAAAAGAAAGCGCCGTCCCAGTAAAGAGAGATAAAAAGGGGACGTAAAGGAGAAAGGTAGCAGCTGAGTGTAAAGGAAATGGCCCTTGTATTTTAAGGAGAAAAGGGACTGCATACAGAAGCGAAAGGAAGGAAGGGAAATCCGTTTGAAGGGGAGGAGGAGGAGGAGGAGGAGGGGGAAAGAGAGGAAGATTCGGAGCTTAATGAAGGAGAAAGGAGGACTCTGTTTAGTAGGCAAGGGAGTCGTTGTGAGCGAGACGGAGACATTGTGTGGATTAGATTGAACCTGGACGCTAGTAGAGGGTGGTAATCAAGGCGCACTGTGGCAGGTAGACCAGCGAAGGGGACGTGCCGGGGCATGAGAGTAGAGGTCCAGCGAGTAGAGATAGGAGTAAAGGATATGGAAGAATAAATGGAAAGGAAGGAAGGAAGGAAAGTGTGCAGTTTATGTAGGTAAGACTCTGTGTGTGTGTGTGTGTGTGTGTATGTGTGTGTGTGTGTCCGAGTAGGGGAAACGATAGAGATTAAAGGGACTGTGTGAAGTGCAGGGAAGGTATAGAGGAGGATGTAGGAGTGTGTTCGTGTGTCTGTAATGGAAGGGAGAAGAAAGATAAAGGATTCTGTGAGCCAGTGAATATAAACTGCGCTATGGTGAACTTGGCAGCGTGTGTGTGTGTGTGTGTGTGTGTGTGTGTGTGTTAGAGGGAATGAAAATGAGTGTTCGTGTGGCAATATGGCCGTGCGTAGGGGGAACTTAAAGCAATGAGAGGGGCTGTATAGAAGCGAGAGAATATAGGAAGTAGAAGGGAGAAGGAAGAGAATGGGGTTTGTATGCAGATAAGGCAATGTGTATGGGAGGCATATATTGGGTGGCGGTGGTGGGCGGTGCTTCGTGTGCGTGTGGCCATTCAGGGATGACGGATTGAACTGTGTGAATGCTTCATCTCGAGCCACCCCCCGCCCCCCCAAGCTCGTAAAGGGTATTCGTACAAAACCGTATTTTCATCACCCAGAGAATGCACAGGATACAAGTTGTGGTTATTCTTGAAAAATGTGATGGTGATTTACTGCTTTTGAAGGTAATATATTCAGTTAAACAACTACTCCAAGGGTTATGAAGGAAAGATTTGTGCATGAGAAAAAGAAAACAACTGCAAGTGGAACAAATTAAATTAAATGAGTTAAAACAAACATAAATTTAAATGAGATGAATAAATTACGTGCCACTTAAAGAAAAAAAAATCCTGACTAGATACACACACACACACACACACACACACACACACACACACACACACACACACGTTACAAATCACCACCAAAAACACAAGAAGATTAATACTACTTATTTTTCATATCCAAGTGTTATTCCCCCATTCTTTACAGTACATCATTTCCAAACAATCACTTCTGCTTTCATTTTTATCGGCGGAGCAACTCATTCATCCGTGCCGTGAGCAGCTGACGGGCGGAGGGAGAGCGGCCTGTATTAGTGCCATTATGTAAAGTTAGACTCGGTGAAAACAAAGCACACAGGAACCAGATGCTGCAGAGCTTGAGGGGGAGCTGGAGGGCGAGGGGGAGGGAAGGGGAGAGGAGGCTCGATGCGGGAAGTGGTGAGGATTACGATGGGGAATGCCAAGAGTGGGGCCGGTAGGGGAAAAGGGAGGGTGGGAGAGTGGAACGGGGAGGAGAAAAAGGGAATCCCGTAGAGGGGAGATAGAGTAAGAGAGGAAGGGAGGGAGGGAGGGAGAGAAAAGAACCGGTGATAGATTGATGCTGGTTCTGTAGATATACGTTATGACTGGGGAGGAAATGAGAGGAGATAAAGGGAGAGGGGATGAAGGAGAGGAAAAAAAAATAGAGAACGCAGGAATGAGAGGAATGATTACAATATAAATTAGTTGCGGTGAAAAGTATAACTCGCACCACATACAAGAGCAGTGAGCAGCACATACTGACTAAGACGCAACCTCAGCAGGAACATTTATAGATGAAACAAA
>NC_087154.1:32737026-32777026 GCF_035594125.1 Scylla paramamosain
TCTCTCTCTCTCTCTCTCTCTCTCTCTCTCTCTCTCTCTCTCTCTCTCTCTCTCTCTCTCTCTCAATCACTTGTCCCTGGCAGCAGAGTTGTTTACACCACGCAAAGGTTGGCACTTCTGATCAGGCCACAAAATCCCTGGGTAATATCCGGCGTGTTATGGCGAAGCGCTTTGTTTTGGCGGTGTGCTGCTGTGTTGTGGCGCATTATGGTTGTGGTGCGCCGTGGTGTGTTGCCGGGTGTTGTGGTGCAGCGAACCGCGTCGTGTCTACCGCTCGTTTCGCCGCGCCACCATAAAACAGGCGGGTAATTTGATGCGAGAATGTGAAATGGAATTATTCAGGTGTATGATATAGTATAATAAAAAAGAGCACTGCATTACTTTAACACTCGAGCAATGCATCCAGCAAGGGGAGGTAAAAAAGATTTAAAAAAATGAAGGATCTGGTATTGTTGTGACACGTACGCTTCTTTAATTATATTTCCAACATGATTAATAAGACAGTGTTAATGAATTTCCAGCCAGATTCATAAGAAAGACAACTAGATACGAAAGCGACTCAAATGAATAAAACTGCAATACTTAATCAAGCCAGTAAAAGAAGCACATCAACAACAGCAGCAAAGTACGAGTAAGAGACACATAATCATTTAAACAAACAGAAGTTAAAATTTTCTTCACAGCAAGTCTGGCTTATTAACTAGATTTACACTAATTTCAAGACTGGATGTTTATTAATGTCGCGCCGTTTGATGTGTCAGAATGCCAGCTTGTGGTGGAGGTGCCTGGGCGGCGCAGAAGTGCCAGAGTGCCAACACGGGCCAGACATCACAGCAACACCTGCCGTGCGTGAGGTGGAGAGGGTGGGGGAGGGGGCGGCGGGAAGCAGGCAAGCACAGACCGGTGGGTGATGTCGGCAGTGTTTTTGATTCGTGTTGTCGCCATCTGTGAGGCTGCCGCGCCCTCTGTGCCTTTACCGACCTGTTATTCCTGTCAGGCCGTCAGTGCAGCAGCGGTGGCGTCCTTCCTTCCCCTCCCCGGCGGCGCCATAAAGTATCTCCGCCGTGTGCATGTGTCCATACTCGCCGGTGCCAAGCTGCCGCCCTCAGACGCACTGTTCTCTACATAGCGAGTTCATTACACGTCGATGCTGCTGTAATTCCGTTTTCTCTTATTCAGAATACAAACGGTTGCCGGCCCGGTGGAAGTCAGAGGCTTATAAAATATTATTTGTTTAAGCTAAAATAAAAAGTACTGCATCGCAAAATGTATTTCGTGCCGCGCCGTGATGCCAGAGCCGCCCACACACACCAGCTCCGCTTTTCTTTTTTTCACATATATGTGTTGCTGGGTGTTCCGAGCTACGCAATTTTGGCACACTTCCGGAGGGTGTTTGTGAGGTCGGAGCTGCAGCAGTAATTGGCTGCACTGCATTTTTTTTTTTTTTATTCGTGCGGATAACTGAGCTTAGCGGTTAATTGGACCATAGCTTGCCTACGCTGCCTGTGACGATGGTGCCGCTGGGTCCGTGTTGCCTGTGACGCGAGGACCCCGCCACACACACCCCGGCTGGCCCCGTCACCCCCTGTACACTCAGACACTCACATGGTGCAGAGTCTGAGCCACCCACGCCTGTGCCCGTGTGCTGTGCATATCCACCACTTCAATGACGCAACGATTTAGTAAAGTCTTGAAGCACAGCAGACGTAAGTTACTTTAACTCTCATAGGTTCTCCTCAAATTTGTTACAACCTTTATATGGAAATTTACAGTACATTATCAAAAGACACCAGCAATTACAAGAGGAACAGTCGCATAGCTCAAACTTTAGTAACTATTGTTTTATATTTCCTCAGTAAAATGGTGTAATGGCACCTAGATAAAGTAACGAGTATCATTCGATGATTAACAGTGAAGGATCATAAACTAGATGATCATCCCAATACATCCTCAGCTTTGCATCGTGAGCCGCCTCCTCCACATTGCGCAATAGAACCACTCCCAGCATGCCTGCCTCTGCTCGTTCAGTCCCTAACTTTAACCAGCCGTGTCCTTGTCACAGCCAGGCCGCCCTGACCAACCAAAGGCAAGTCCGGTAGCGGCTGAAGGCGGTGTATTGAAACAGGTTTAGAGATTAAGTCTTAGAAGGAAGGTGGCCTGTTGCCTAAAGATATCCGCCTCAACTGCGACAAAGCGGGTTTATTCCCTCCGCTGAAGACAACTCACGCCCGGCAGAGTAAAGAAGAATCAGGGTCGAGATTATCGGTGACGCGCTGACTTGAGTGACCTACAGAGGCAATCAGATAAGCTTAACGTGTACACCGACTCGTAAAAAGAGGAGATGAAGGAGATAGAGACGATGCAGTGTGGATAAAGATGCTAAACAAATATGAGGATAAAGTGTGTCCATCAGCTTGAAAAGAACGAGAGAGAGAGAGAGAGAGAGAGAGAGAGAGAGAGAGAGAGAGAGAGAGAGAGAGAGAGAGAGAGAGAGAGAGAGAGAGAGAGAGAGAGAGAGAGAGAGAGAGAGAGAGAGAGAGAGAGAGAGAGAGAGAGAGATTTTGACCGTGGAGTTTTGTACGTTTTCAGATTTTAAAGAAAACCATCAAGCCAGGTACAATAAACTGAAACTTTAACGAGACGTACAAAACTTCACCATAAAAGAACGTAGGGAAGGATCGAGAGAGAGAGAGAGAGAGAGAGAGAGAGAGAGAGAGAGAGAGAGAGAGAGAGAGAGAGAGAGAGAGAGAGAGAGGGGGAAGTGGGGAGAATAAGGAAAATAACATCTTACGAAAGCGGCTTATACAGAGCAATCACTGTAACTCTGATTTAGGGTGAAAATTTTCCTGCACGTACAGACGATAGACAAATACACACATTAAACACCCTCTCGACATCCTTCCTGTTAGTACAAGTGCATTCACTGACACAACTGACGACTTGACACTAATGATATCTTTGAGTGCCTCTAGAACCACCCACTGCTGTTCCCTTCCTGTCTCTCTCCCTGTTTGGCTCCCCTTCACTTATCATGTCTCGCGGAAGGAGGCGCTCGTGACGACACAGACGAGCCACTCTGAAGGGTCATCCTCCCCTTCATTTACCAAGGGAACACCTCCTCCCCCTCTCGCCCAATCACAGCGTGGCAGGTGTTAAAAGGGCGCACGCCTGATTGCCTTGGGACGCGACCAAATGGCGAACTCTTTCTCTTTTTTCTCTGTTGAACGCAAGGGCTGGTCTTCTTCCTCCTCGCCTCGCCAAAGACGCCTCCACTGCCAGGGGTTCCCGAGGTGTGCTACTTGGGTGTCTTAGGTGTCCTTTGCTTTCCTTCCACCGAGATGCTCTTTACTTTGAGAGAGAGAGAGAGAGAGAGAGAGAGAGAGAGAGAGAGAGAGAGAGAGAGAGAGAGAGAGTATAATAAAAACAAATCTCCACTCACTTACGCTTCCATGTTAGAATAAATCATGTATAAAGAAAGAACTTTTACTTATTAATTTATTTTTATTTTGGTGTAGATACTCATGGATACAGCCACTTAATTACGACTGCTAAACAAAATATCCTCCAGAGTAGATAATTGTAATAATGATGATAATAATAACCAACGGTGATATTATGATTCACTAAAATAACCTTACAAATATCATACCTGACCTTCGCTTCTGCTAATCAGGTATGCGGTGTTGGAAAAAGGAAATGCAGTATTGTAGAACGACAGTCTCCTATCTACACTTTTGTCTTGTGGAGGAGATTTTGACAGAGCAAGAGAGAGAGAGGGAGAGAGAACAGGATTAGGGTAAGAATGTATGTCATATATAACAAAAAAACACACAAATAAAAAGAAAGACAAAAGAAAAAACGAGTAGAAATCAAGGGTGGAGAGAGGGAAGCGCTGTAGGTCAGATGTGAGTGAAGGAAAGAACATACGAGGCAATAGAGGCGAAAAAGAAAAAGGGGATGAAAAATGGGTTGAGGGTTACAGCGAGGTGACGTATGGTGTGGGCGATCGGTGCTGGAAGCGTGTACGTCGGGGCTCGGGAATTTTCAGTGGCGTGTCTGCTGGAGAGTCTGAAAAAAATTACCTTTGTTTCCCGGCTGCCGATCGTCCATCCTACAGGGGAAGAAGAGACACTGAAAGCCCGATGTTAGAAATAAGGTGGTGTTTTAATGCGCAAATGTGGAGAGAGAGAGAGAGAGAGAGAGAGAGAGAGAGAGAGAGAGAGAGAGAGAGAGAGAGAGAGAGAGAGAGAGAGAGAGAGAGAGAGATTAGTTTAGAGAAAGTGATCAAGCCAGGTAAAATAAACAGAAACTTTGATAGGATCTGAAAACTATACGGCAAAATAATTGGAGAGAGAGAGAGAGAGAGAGAGAGAGAGAGAGAGAGAGAGAGAGAGAGAGAGAGAGAGAGAGCCTGGGTAATATGACGCCACCTTCGGATAGTCTGCACGAGGTCACGTTGCAGAGAACACAGCGAGGCATTGGAACCTGGCGGGGAAGGTGGCGATTGTGGTGGTGGTGGTGGTGGTGGTGGTGGTGGTGGTGAGGGCGCGCAAGGGTGGGAGGGAGGAAAGATTATTGGGTGTTTCATTGATAAGGAAGGGAGATTAAGGCCAAGATGCCAATTTCAAATGCAAAAGTGTTCCACAGCGTAAGAAGATCTCGTGTGTATTTTCCTCTTTAGCCTTACGGTGTGGGAGGCAATAGTGCTTGAGTAGGAAGACGAGGCAAGCCAGGGCAGGGAGGCAGAGAGGGGTTGGGCATTACAACACAGGACGCGTTGGTCGGACACAGCCGCAGCTCTGTCCGCCTGTAAGGGTTGTTGCAGTGACGTCACCCCAAGGCTAGGCAGCAGCAGGGGTGAAGGCATCGCTGAAGGAGGGGGTAACAGGAGTAAGAGGAGTAAGCAACACGTTGATTAGTCTTGAGTCAGTGGTGTGTATTATTTCAACAGCTTTATGACTTGCTCAGAGAAGCTTAACAGTATTTGTCTTTCTTTGCTTTTATTTTTTTTTCTGGTTCGTATAAAAGGATCATGTATTCAGAAACCTCAGTGGTGGTGGTGGTGGTGGTGGTGGTGGTGGTGTGTAAGGAGAGGAGCTTATCTGATTGTGCTGAATAATATGTTTGGCGATTTATAATTAGGGAAGACTCGGGGAAGTGACGGGTGCGCTGTTTGTCTTCTTTGTAAATTTGTGTAAATGCTCGTTCATATCAAAGCAGGATGTTACGCTGTATTTTGTCATGGCTCCTGTTATTGATGGTTACGTTTATTAATGTGTGTGTGTGTGTGTGTGTGTGTGTGTGTGTGTGTGTGTACTCATGTAATATTGATGTTGCATGTTTTTTTTTTTATTATTATTCCAAGTGATTATGTTTGTTTATGTATGTTTAGTTGTATCGTGTGTGTGTGTGTGTGTGTGTGTGTGTGGACGCTCATACAGTTTTGATGGTCTGGAGTGTCTCTTCCTGCCGACCGTTGCCTCACCACACAGACGTCGAACAGACTCCGCTTGGTGCTCAGTCTCTTATATCAGGGGCGACCACTTGCCTCACCGCCTACATGTCCGTCACTGCCACCCCCTTACTGGCCGTCACCGCCACTCCCTCACTGCCCATCACTGTCACCCCCTCAGCCCAACGACCCAACGTTGCACCACCAGCTACTTAGTTACTTTCTCGCCACCCTCAGTCCCCTCACACATAAGTCGTTCACCCATTGACTACACTGCTCTGTACTTATTCACTCACCATTCACTTATCACGTTGTTGCTTCTCTCACTCTCCCACTTCGTCCCTTCTTTCATTTTCTTTTTTCGCAGCTCAGTTTTTTTTTTTTTTGCTTAAATGAAGGAAATCCCATAAACACCTGTTTTGCCACACACACACACACACACACACACACTCTCTCTCTCTCTCTCTCTCTCTCTCTCTCTCTCTCTCTCTCTCTCTCTCTCTCTCTCTCTCTCTCTCTCTCTCTCGGCCACCTGAAAGCGCGCAGTGTTCTCGCACAAAGCTACTTAATCTCCCCGAAAAATGGCACCTGTTTGAAGGAATTTACCCAGCATTCCACGTCAGGGTCTCACCTTCGTCTCTTCCTCGCCGCTGAAACCCTCACGCACCGCCGCCTGCAAAGCACTCGGGTGGCGGTGGAGGAGCCTCGGTGGCCATGACGCAGCCCCAGGTTACATAGGAATGCCTTGTTGCCCTTCCCACGCAAGGTCAGATGTACCCAGGTGACCCCCCAAAACTTGAGCCAATAAGTAAGATCATGGGGGCTGAGGCGGGCAGGGAGGCAGGTAAGCGAAGGCGGGGGAGGGGGCGTGGAGCAAGGGTGGCTGGTGGTGGTGAACGTGATGAGAGTCTGTACTTCCAGGTAGCCTCAGGTGAGTCAGGTATACATCTCCAGTTCTTCTACCTGCTGCCTCTCGACCTTCCCACTTTCCTACCTGCATGCCAGCCCCTCCTCCGCTCCTCCACTCCATTTGTTCGTCCCGTCCACATCTCCACACTTCACGCACGCTTCCATCGCGTTATCGCTACACCTGCACACCACCTGCCCATATCGCCACCTTGTGTCAACCAATAGGAAAGGTTCACTGCCACCTGGTACTTAGTAAGGCTTACCTGCCGGTCGCACCTGCCCTCTGCTCTACCTGCCTGCCTGCCTGCCTCCACACACCTGCCTCTCGGGACCTATATATGTGTAGTCTTTGTCTGGGCTTGGAATTAGTGCTTATGGCGTGATGCTACCGTCCTTCCCCTCACCGAACTCACCCGATTTATTGCGATGTGTGAGTGGATTTTGTCGCATTGTTGTGAGTGATTCTTGTCTCATTGACTTCTGGAAGAAAATTGTAAAGAATGCGGTTAGTTGTGTGTGTGTGTGCGTGTGTGTGTGTGTGTAAGGAGAGAGAGAGAGAGAGAGAGAGAGAGAGAGAGAGAGAGAGAGAGAGAGAGAGAGAGAGAGAGAGAGAGAGAGAGAGAGAGAGAGAGAGAGAGAGAGAAATTAATAGACAAACACACTTCACCACTCGTAGAAACACATATAACCTCATACTTTAACTGCACATCCTGAGTAAGCCAGGCCACATTCAAGCCAAGCATGCGTCACCAGGCAGCAACGGACAGTACCCGATAGAGACGCAGCGTGCACGACTGACCTTGGCACACTTCTTTGATCAAATAATATAGGAAACGTCGCCAAGTCCCTTCTTCGCGCCACATAATCGCCTCCATAAACACCCACGATTTTAAGACCACGATGTTCCAATATGCTGTGAAATAAAGAGCAGATTTGCGCAGGGAAATAAACGTAGGTAATAATAAACTAAAGAGTGTGAAGGAGGAAATATGAATGATGTATGATGGTAATGAGTGACGAGAAGAAATCCATTGTTCATCAAGGTTGTGCATGGGGCCTTAACGTAGAGGTGGTGTTAGCACTTTCATGACCCCCGCGTCTCCAGTGTCTCCAGGCCTTGTGTCGGGTTAAGGGCGCAGTTGTGGTATCATGGATCTATCCGGGGGTGCTGTTAGGGTCTGGTTGGCAGTCTAAATTCTGGAGTCATTCGCAAACCTGTATAAGATAACTATGATATGAAAGGGGAGGAGGGAAGATAAGTGGAAGGTAGAGAAATACAAAAAGAAAAACAGGGTGAGAAGAATAGGCAAAGAAAGAGGGGAAGGTAGACAGAAAAGGAGGAAATGAAGGTTAAGGAAAGCAAACAGATAGGGGGAAAGGGAAGGGTGAGGAAAGCAGACGGACAGGGAGGGAGGCATGCGGGAGAAGGAAATACGGGGGAGAGGATGAGGAAAGCAGTCAGACAAGGAGGGAAAGAAATGAAGAAAGGGAAGACAGGAAGGGTGAGGAAAACAGACAGGGCTGGAGGGAGCCACGTGACCGAGCTGCAGTGAGGGGGAAGCTGGTTGCATCAGTAACATTCGTGCAAACACAGAGGCCCTGCATCTGACTGATCCCTTGTTCGCCGCGCCCTTGCCGCCTTGTATAGGCTACGTGTCGTGTACCAAGCGAGTGTTGCTATTAGTAGAACAAAGGAAGAAAGGCAAGGGAGTAGTAGCGTTGGTGAACATTTCTAAATATTCCTCACAGGGTACGTAAAATATAGAATACAAAAAGTGGTCTTGTCGCACCACAGGAACGAGAATTCTGAGCCGGTTTATACATTACTAATTAACTTCAGTATTCTGCCTGGTCTTAAAGCCGTCCTCATCTTCCTGTGCGAGGATCATCCCTTTAAAAAAAAGTGGAAAATGAATGTATTCTGCGTTGCTGGTTGCTCTTGAGTGTGAATCTGTTAACCGGTAGCAGCTTGACTCCTGGTTTGCCAAGATCCATTGTTGCAGTGAAATTGTTCAGGCAGACAGCTTCCTTTGATCCCGCCAGCCTTACACACAAGGGGAGGGAAGTGTATCCCATGACCTGGACGTATTTGAAGGTTACCTTGTAATTACTAGATTAACTGGGGAGTTATATCGTGACGACAGACCGTGGATCATTTGGTGGATGTTCCCTTGAGTAACACAACCAAGGTCTGTTTGCGTGTGGGTGACGCCAACACTGACGTCAGGCCTCTTAAAACTCCCTGCCCGCAGCCACCGCGTTACAAAATCAAGAGTCAGGAGGCGACTTTTCACAAGAGTTCCTGGATCGAGTGGTGGTGATAATGACGTCACTTGCCATTAAGGGACAATAACCCTGGGACGGGAGCCCTTCACGCCCCTCAGCCACTCTTGTGTGTGCGCGCCGGGATCCCAACCCCACGCGTCTGTAGTAGCTCGTATTCGTCTCTAATTATGTCACTATTCATTGTGTTAAAAAGGGAGATGTATATATTTACGAAAGTCTGGCTGAGGACGGGTCGATGAAGGGTCCTCGACGTCATACTAACAAAGAACAAACAAAAGCTGTCCCCATCCTCTTTTCTGGGACTTGGCGCTGCTCCACCAGCCGTCAGCGAACAAACAACACTGTCCGCCCCTGTCAAGTGGTTAACGGGCCTCCCGCGACCCAGTCTACATTTAGCACGACGCAGCCACAGATTGTCACCAGCAGAACCACCACAGCCACGCGTGAGCTCCGCCGCCGGCGTGTGTTCCAGTATGAGGTATTGGAGCTGCTGAGGGCCGTTATGATCGATCCTTTGTGAAGAACTCATGTGAGAGAGAGAGAGAGAGAGAGAGAGAGAGAGAGAGAGAGAGAGAGAGAGAGAGAGAGAGAGAAGCGAACAGACTTGATGACAAAACAGATAAGAGGGTCATATCGACAAATAGAGACAGAAAGAAAGAGCCAATCAGCTAGCCAGCCAGCTAGCTAGGCAGACAGACAGACAGATAGAAAGACAGACAAACAGTTTATAAAGCTTCTCAGTCAAGTATCGAGGCCAGCCAGATGATGTACGTACGTATCAGAAGCAGAACAATATTGTGTTTGCACCGGCAACACAATCGATTGAATTGCTTGCCGACTGAATTGCCAATAGAAAGGACTCATTGTGTTACCAGAGAGTTTTGATACAGTTCTTTACGATGCAGGAACGGAGGGCCGCTGCTCACTCACCTCGACCCTTACTTGTACAATTAGCAAGCAAGGAAGGAGTAACAGTACCAGAAACCTATTCGACTAGTATGCAGAAGACATCCATTTGAGGCGAATGCGACACAAGAGACCTTGAGTGAAGTTGAAGGAGAGACGAGTCAGCCTCCGTGTGTGTGTGTGTGTGTGTGTGTGTGTGTTGTGTCCCTCGTGAAGGTCGCACAAGGGCCGTGTTTGCCTCCACGTCCTACTCGAGTTTATCTTAATGGTGCGAAGCGAAGCGCGCCATTAGTCTCAGAAATTAGAGTCTCAATCGAGCAACTCTTTTTTTGTTTTTTTTGTGTGTGTATGTGTGTGAATAATTTAATGCCTTCAAGACCTGGCAGGGGAAAGACACCGTCAATGGGGCACGGTAATGAGGGGGGAATGGGTGCGGGGGGAGTGGTGGGACGGAGAGAGGAAAGGAGAATATAGTGGTGGGAAATGGAAGAGGGCATGAAGGGAATAGGGTGAAGGTGAAGGGTGTAAGGAGAGAGAGAAGAGAACAGCAGGGGGAAAGAATGGGAAGGAAGACCAGGGAGTGATGAGGGAAAAAGTAAAGGGAGTAAAGAAAACAGGAGGGGCTTTAGTATGGAAAGGGAAGAGAAAGAAGAGAGTATGGAAGGTGGGTGGACGGGGGAGGGTAGAGGAAGATAATGGGGTGTGAGAGGGAGTCAGGAGAAGGCAAAGGCTTCGAACTGTTGACACTTGTTGTTGATGAACCGTAATTGTCCGACTTACCACGCTTGTTGCCTGAGTCATCTACTTTCTTTACTACCATCCGTGGCGTGTTCTGTGAAGCTTAACAAAAACATGGGAAATTCTAGCCCTGTTTACGCAGTTCATCCTTGACGGCAGCCCGCTCTCAACTCGTACCTTGAACAAAGTCGCATTCAAGTTGGAAAAATACTGTGTTTAATGTACGTATCTCGGAGGCACGTTTTCCTCTTTTTTTCTCTCTCTCTCTCTCTCTCTCCTCCTCGAGTGTACTTGTAAATGACAGAATGATAAGGTTGTGAAACTCAGCACAAATGGATAAACAGGATTTATTCGTATCTCGCTAACAAAAAAAATGCTAAGGACTTCTTGTGTTCATTGGGATAAGAGATGCAACAGTTCTCCTCTTCGCAGTGTTGTTTGAAAATATTAGTAATTGGCGTGTAGGTTGGACTCTTATTTTTCTCTCTCTCTCTCTCTCTCTCTCTCTCTCTCTCTCTCTCTCTCTCTCTCTCTCTCTCTCTCTCTCTCTCTCTCTCTCTCGCAATCATCGCCTTGTTGAGCTGCCGCAGTCACGCAGGGAACTTCGTTGTGAATTATGTGGCCATGATTCTATCTGTTTTCTGCGTCAGGTCCTGTTTTGGCTGTTGGATCAAAACAAGCCCCTTCTCCCCCATTATGAAAAAAAAAAAGAATCTCAGAACAAAAACGCAGACAAAAGAAGTTGCTTTGGATGGGAATGCAGAAAGCACACACACGCACACACACACACACACAGCAGTGCCAAGTCACACGTACAATCATGCTTCATCGTCTTTCCTCACCAAACTCTGTGTGTGAGTGTGTGTGTGTGTGTGTGTGTGTGTGTGTGTGTGTGTGTGTGTGTGAGAGAGAGTGTGTATGTGACATTTCTCAGGAATGCCAAGACGTGGAGAAGGCTTTCTTTTCCTCCTAAAGGGGCTCGCCAGCTGGAGGACAGACGCCTCACACACACACATCCAGGCCCCTCCGATGACCGTATGCGGCGGCGTCACGTCCACCACAACACCTCCTGTATCCCCTTCAGGACACTACTGGTGCTCGGAATACATAACAGAGACTAATACAAACCAGGCTAACTGTCCTGTCACATCTCTTCTACTACTAATCAGTGGAGAGTGCGAGCAGCGTAAATAACCTAGGAATTTCTCAAGCCATTCACTAATATAAACACCTTCCAAGCTTTTTAAAATCCTATTGTTAGAAAAAAGGAATAAACTTGTAAATACTTAACACTTTTTTTTTTTTTTTTGCAAGAGAAAAAAATATTAATGGTGTATGTATAGGTAGACAAACAACTCATTGTTAAGATTAGAGCAAATTATTAAGATTAAATCAAATTGATAATACTTTGTAGCGGATGAGTAGCACCAAATGATCTACCCTTGATTATGAAAAATTATCGAACTGAACTTAATGAAACTCCTTAATAACAACCACAATATAATGAAACTAATATCACAGTGCTGAGAAGTCAAGGGCCTGTTATTGTCGTCTTTTGTAATCCTAAGATACCACTGGCAATCAAAACATTAACTAACCGTCAATACCAAGAACATGAGTAACTCCTCTCTTCCAAGAACGAAATGTGTCACAAGTGTTCGTTCTCTGTATTGTTGTCAAGCGTCCGATGAGAATAACAAATCTCTATTAATACACCGAATACCGGATGCATTAAGACTTTCACTGTGAATTAACGAGTTACAGGGAAGAGAGAAGCAAGACAGTTAATCTCCTTGGAAGGTTATTGAGAGAGAGAGAGAGAGAGAGAAAGAGAGAGAGAGAGAGAGAGAGAGAGAGAGAGAGAGAGAGAGAGAGAGAGAGAGAGAGAGAGAGAGAGAGAGAGAGACGCAATGCTTATCACTTTAATTAGTCTTCATATCAGGGTGTTCATTAGAAGCAGAGGGACGGCAGGTAAAACGAAACAAAAGCCTGAGGGAAGGAGAGAGAGGAATGCGAGGAGAATCAATGGGAGGAGATGAGGTGGAAGAAAAGAAGGATTCACAAAAATAAGAAGATCAAATGCAGCAAAAAATAACAAGAACAGTAAGAACAGGAGCAAGAACTTGTACAACTGCATCTTAAAGGTTGAGAGAAGGCGAAAAAAATAAAAAAATAAATAATGGGAATCGGTGAAGTGGAAAAAAAAAAAAAACAGTAAGAATAAAAACAAGAAGAGGAAGAGACGAGAAGAAGAAAGAACAAGAACAAGAAAACCTACAACAGCAGGTGAAGAGATTGTAAAATGTGAGAATTAATGGAAAGAGAAATAAAAATGAAGTGAACATGAAAGTGAGTCAGAAAAAAAAAGAAGCTAACGAGAAGAAAAAGAACAGCAGGAAAAGGAACAAAAAACAAGAACAGAAAAACCTACAACAGCCAGCTCAAAAGAATATAGAACGTGAGAAAACTTAATAAGAGAAGAAAGAACAAGAACCATAAAACAACAATAACACGGAGTCCAGGAGAAACCACCAAAATAAAGAATAGGAACAAGAACAAGAACAAGATAAAGAAGAAGAACAATAAGACGCAAGAACACCAAAGGGAACAAATAAGAACAACTAGAACAAGAACAAGAAGACCTACATACATTGAACTCACCTGGTTGCCTTGATGGCGGGGCGGGCAGGGTGGGTGGTTGGCTAGATGGCAGGGAGCATATCAGCCAGCCTCCCTCCATCCACCCCTCTTGGTTCTCTCTTGCCTCTCCCTCTACCAATGGCATGCCGCAGTGGGAGAATCCTTGGACTTGAGTTCGAGTCTTGTCTGGGAGCTGAGAGGCTTAAGGTTAGGGTGAAGGCTGGCATGTGAGGCAAGGAGACGAGGCTCATGATGGTGATGGTGATGGTGATGGATCGGTTCGTAGATGTGGTGTTTATTAAGAGTGATGATGGTGTAAAGGTGTTTGCTGTTGTGCTTAGTGGTGATAGTGGTTATAGTGGTAGTGGTTATGGTGGTGGTGGTGGTGGTAACAGTACTTGTAGTAGTAGTAGTAGTAGTTGTTGTTGTTGTTGTTGTTGTTGTTGTTGCAGTAGCAGTAGTAATAGTAGTAGTAGTAGTAGTAGTACTAGTAGTAGCAATAGTACTAATAGTAGCAGCAGCAGCACACACACACACACACACACACACACACACACACACACACACACACACACACACACACACACACACACACACACACACACACACTGTACCCTAACAAAAAAAAATAAGAGGGAGAAAGAGTGTGTAAGAGAAAAAAAAAGAAAGAAAAGCACTAGCATTAACAGCTAATGGTGTTAAGGCAACAAGACCAGCAGGAATATCAAGAAAATCTACACCAGCAAGATATGCAACCTAAATGTCAGATATTTTCAAAGCCACACCACCACTATTACCAACACCATCACCGCCACTACCACCACCACCACCACCACCTCCCTCGCCCCCTCGCCCCCGGCACCACCGCCACCCCCGTCACTCATTTCCACGAAGCCGCCAACAAGAGGTAAAACAAGCTTGGTGAGGCGGTCAGACGGGATGAACGTTACTTTCTGAATCATGACTGACACGATCTTCTTAGCCACGGGATGAGTAAAGCGGCGAGAGTTTGAGATGCCATGCTGAGTGAGTGTCTTCCTGCTCCTCCTCCTCCTCCTCCTCCTCCTCCTCCTCCTCCTCCTTAAGGGCTTCAGGTTGTCGTCTCCTTGTGTGTGTGTGTGTGTGTGTGTGTGTGTGTGTGTGTGTGTGTGTGTGTGTGTGTGTGTGTGTGTGTGTGTGTGTGTGTGTGTGTGTGTGTGTGTGTGTGTTGAGTTTTTTTCTTTTTTTTTAGATTCATTGATTATATTTTTACGAATTTCTGGACCGAGGCAGTACAGTTTTTTGTTTCATTAGTATTGTAGGACTCTCTCTCTCTCTCTCTCTCTCTCTCTCTCTCTCTCTCTCTCTCTCTCTCTCTCTCTCTCTCTCATTTCACCTCAACTTGACTTCTTTCTTATCCAACAACCAGTTCCTGCACCTCAATTCCTTCCCTCTGCCTCTCCTCTCCTTTCCACTCCTTTCCTCTCCACTTCTATCATTGTGCATATTTTTCCTTTCTTCCTTACCGTCTCTCCTCCTTCCTTTCCTTTACCCGCCGCTCCACACAGCCAACCCTCTTTCATTTCAACTTAAACTCGGGTCCATACTTTGCCCTTCCCCTCTCACTCACTCTTTACACACTGTTGCCTTCCGTCTCTTCAAAGTTCCCTACTCCCTTCGCAAACCCCCTTTACTTTTCTTAACCCTCATTCGTTCAGTTCCTTCCTCCCTCTCTTTCCCTTCTTCTCTCCCTCCCTACCGCCTTCTCGGTCTCCTGGTCTCCTTCTTTGCGTCCCTCTTTTCTCCCCAACAAAACCGGCATTAGGGAAGGAGCTCCAATCGGAAAAAGTGGTCGTGTGGTCCCAGTGACAAAGCCCGATGCGCCCCCACCATCTGCTGATGAGTTAAATGGAGCGGGGCGGCTGCTGCGGGAAATTACCAACACCCTTCCCTCATCACTGACGCCACCACCACCATCACCACCACCACCACTGCCACCACACCTCCAATTGCTTTCCATATACTGCTACTCCTATTCCTCCTCCTCCTCCTCCTCCTCCTCCTCCTCCTCCTCCTCCTGCTCCTCTGCCTCTTTCTCCCCCTTCTGCTGGTGCCGCTTATCACGCTCTTTTTTCACCAGAATGGGAGGCGGGGATGTTTTCTAATGTTTCCTCCCCGATCATTTGATATTCTTTTCGTCCTTGGAGTCCATTTTTCTTTTTCTTTCACTACTCGTTTTATCGCTTTTTATCTCTCCTCTTTGTGCTTGGGTGTTAGCGCCGCATATTCTATTACCACAGCATTTCTGACTTCACTTCTGCCCCTGCTGTTGTTGCTGCTGCTGCTGCCGCCTCTTACTGCCGCTGGTACTGCTGTTTCTTTCTCTCTTCCCGCACTCATGCTGTGCCGCCGCTGGGACCTGGCGCGGTGCAGAGCTCTCGAGGCGGTGAAATGTGGAGCTGCTTGAGCCAGAAATTCCTGCCTTCCTTTGTTATTCCTCATGCTATTCACAGGACTGTTTTTTTCGCTTTGTCGAGCCAACGCGGGGACGAGACCTTAGGAATGCGATTGTGATGGAGGAGCAGAACCCTGGGGGCGGAAATAATAGTGAGCAGGGACTGGGGGGCGGTTAGTACTCACTGTGAAGTGTGGAGAGGTGAAGGAGTGCGTACAGAGATGAACAGCGGCGGTGCGTTGTGATGGGATGACTGAAAACGAAGGGATTAGGGATATGGCGCGGTAATGGAGGAGAATAAAAGGGAGGGGAGGGGAGGAGATGGGAAGGAGATGAGGTGACTGGTTATGGCATTGGCTGTGTGTGTGTGTGTGTGTGTGTGTGTGTGTGTGTGTGTGTGTGTGTGTGTGTGTGTTGGGGGGGAAGGAAAAGGTAAGGATTGTGGGAGGAATGGCGTTTTCCTTTCAAGTTTCCAGACCTTTCTCTCTCTCTCTCTCTCTCTCTCTCTCTCTCTCTCTCTCTCTCTCTCTCTCTCTCTCTCTCTCTCTCTCTCTCTCTCTCTCTCTTCTTTGCTCCATATTTTCTTTTCTTTTTGTCTCTATCCTCTCCTCCAGCTTCATCTTTTTGTTATCGCTCTTCCTGTTTCTCTTCTTTCTGCCCAGTATTCTTACACCCTTCCCTCACTCTCTCTCTTCTTCCTTCCTCTTATCACAGTTCTTCCTCTCTTTCCTTTTTCCTTGCAGCTTCCTCGCCCCAGTTTTCCGCCATCTTTTCCTCCTCCTCCTCCTCCTCCTCCTCCTCCTTGCTCATCCAATTTCCCCTTGTTATTTTTTTCTCTTATTCCCTGGAGCTTTCTTCTCCATCAGCCTAACCGTGTCTTGTCTTTTCTTCTTTTACACTTTCCAGCAATATTTCATCATTCTTACCATGCCCTGAAACTTGTAAGATGTTAGGATTCTCTCTCTCTCTCTCTCTCTCTCTCTCTCTCTCTCTCTCTCTCTCTCTCTCTCTCTCTCTCTCTCTCTCTCTCTCTCTCTCTCTCCTCTCTTTCTCTCTCTCTCGATAGCTTCCCAGGCTAACACATTTCTTTCCAAACTTTTCTAATTACTTGGTGGCATTTGCCTCACTCTGTCATCGGGCCGTGAGGGGGAGGTGACTCTTGGGGCGAGAAAAATGAGATGAAGGAAAAAGGGTTAGTCTTGTTATATGCGTGGAAGTAAAGGCTGGGCTGGGCTGCCGAGTGTCGTTGTGAGAGAATACTGAGGGCGTGTAGCAGTAGTTGTAGAAATGTAAAGGTGTGTGTTACGTAGTGTCGTGTACTGATATCCAGGTAGTTGGGGAAGCGTTACACACACATACACACACACACACACACACACACACACACACACTTTCGCCATCAGGAAAAAGAGTATTTGATTTTCCTTGGTACACGTGTCTGTATTTGTGATGTTAAAGATGTCCCTTTTACTGCCTTCGCCAGCAAAAACTTGGGGTGACCGCTGGCCACTCCTCGAACACGCACAGCACGTTCCCCTGCCGTGCCCAACCAACCGCTCCTGCCGCCTTCCCTGCCTCCCTGCCTGCTGCCTCTTCCGCCACCATCTCAGCTTCCCAATACTTCCGTTTTCTTTTTTCCTTACATCCCATCCTGCCAGTTTCTGTTTTCTCTCTTGTCATCTTTTCCTCTTCCTCGTCCTCCTTCTTTTCTTCAGTCTTTCTCATTTTTGTTAGGAGTGTGTTTTTCTTATATTTTCTGTATTTTTTTTTCGTTCTTACATCTCATTTTGGTAGTCTTTGTGTTCGCATTCCTTGTCCTTATCCTTTTTCTTTTTTTCTCTTTATTTTTTTTTTCTTTCTTTACTTCCTTCTCACTTACAACATACTTTTCCGGTTTCTGTTTTCTCTTTTCTCGTTCTCTTCCTCTTCCTCCTCTTCTTTCTTTCTTCTTTCCACGTCTTTCTAGTGTCGTCTTTTTATATCTTTCTTTTTCTTTCTTTTTTTTTCATTCTCCCTCAGAAGCAGCTCCTTCTTTCTCCTCATCTCTCAGTTTCTCCACTTTTCAACTCCTCTTTCTATTCCTCCTTCAGTGCACCTCCTTGTCTTGGCTTTCTTTTTTTCTTTCCATTTTTTACCCATCTTGCCAAACTTTCCTTCTTCTTTCATCTCCTATCCTTCGCATATTTTCAGCCTCTTTATTTCTCTTCTCTTTTCCCGGACTTCCTCCATCATACCAAACTCCCAAACCCTCTTGTCTGCTCTTTCTTTTCCATCTCCATTTCATTCCAGATCGTATTCCATTCCTCCTTTATTTCACCTTTCCTGTCAAACCAATCTTATCTTCCTTCCTTCCTTCCTTCCTTTACTTCCGCTCGACATTCCCACCCTCCCTTCCTCCTTCCTTCCTTGCAGCCTTTCTCACCTAACTCAATCTCATCCTCCTCCGTCCCCAAAGGGCTTTCCACTCTCTTCCCCTCCTCGCTTCACCCTCCCAGACCTCCGTTGCTGCCTCATATGTAAATAATATCCATTGGGACGTATAGAGACAGGCTATAGAGTCTGTATATACCCTTGCTGTGCTCCAAATGGATAATAAAATAAACACGCTCACTCTATAAAGATGTGGAGGAGTTTTACTTATAAATAGACGTGGTAGAGTTAGGGAAGACGAAGAAGGAGTTGGGATTAAAGTAAAGGCGAGCTAATGTGATGTAATAAGCATGAGTAATCTAACGTTGGTGTTTACTCAAGCGTAAGATTGTGTATGTGTGTGTGTGTGTGTGTGTGTGTGTGTGTGTATGCCGTGAAGTGTTTTGTGAGCGGAGGTTGTGTACGCACCAAACAACACCACGGACAGTATTAGTTAGTGGTGAAAATATCTTGTTGCATAATGTTGTCATAATTCGTGTTTGTATAAGCGTGAACGTGTGGCGAGAGAATATTAAGTATGGTGTTGTTTTTTTTTCTTTTACTTCCTCCCGCAAAAAAGAAAATGAATGTAAATATCATCTTGTGGCTTAAAAAAAGAAAACAAAATTTTTTCGCGATGTTCTTATTCAGTGAGGTAACATTACGGAAGCTTCAGAGGAAAATGTTAAGAATACACATTATTTTTACTGCCACCCTTAAAAAGATAAATGGAAATAAACGGTAGCTAGTGGCGAAAAAGAAAAAGAAAATATGCGTTGTTCTTATTCAGTGAAGTAGTTGAGAGAATAACAAGCGGCTGAGAACAAGGAAAAAAAATCATCTATGTTAGTCTTCAGCAGTGTAAGAACAGAGGGAAAAACAGCTGGTGGCTAAAAACAAGGAAAAAGCAAAATAATATTTCGCGGTGTTCTTATGCAGTGAGGTATAACTGAGGGAAGCCTTGAAGGTCGGCACACATAAGCTGTTCCCGCGTTGGACTTTACGACGCGGAGTTGTAATTGAGTTTCGCTTCTTCATTTGCATTTTGGGGGACGCATTTGGCTCTAGATTACTGTGACATTGCAAAGCTGGGGAGGGTTGAGGTTTGCCGCACACCACCACCACCACAAACCCCTCCCTTCTCCCACTCTCCTCTTTCCCTCCCTCCCTCTCTCTCTCTGTCTCTCTGTCCTCTCCTCCTCCTCCTCCTTCACCCTTTCGTCCTCCCCTTTAACCTCGTTTCCCCTCACTACTTCCTCCCTCGCCTCGTCCACCTCCTTTGTCTTGTTACACTCAACCTTTCCACCTCCACTAGTCTCCACCCTCCGCCATGTTCTTTCCCATTCTCATTCTCCTCCACCTATTTCTCCACTTCGCACCATTTCACTCCTCCCTTTGCTTCCCTATCCTACTACTACTACTACTACTACTACTACTACTACTACTACTACTACTACTACTACTACCAGCCCTCTCTCTCTCTCTCTCTCTCTCTCTCTCTCTCCCTATCACTCCCCCGCTCTGCCCCGTCGTTGCGCCCCGTGGAGGTTAGTGACCCGAATGCGTGACCTGCCGGGGGGAAGCTGAGGTGTGCAGGGGTCGAGGTGCCGTGCCGAGGTCAGCCTGGCGGGTCATGATCAGGTTGGCATCTTCTTCATATTCCAGTCACTTCTCATCATCTCGTTCCCTTATTATTTATTTTTTTTTTTACCAACTTTCTCGTTTTCTTTATTTGCCTACTTTTATTCTGTTATGTATTTTGTGTTTTTATTTTCTTTCTAAGTGCCTCCTTTTTTTTTTTTTATTCAAGTATATGTCTCCCATTTTTCTCTGCCTTCTTTCATTCCGGCATTATACACAGATTTTTTTTTTTTATTATTTTTCGAAGGGCCTACTTTTTTATACGCTTTTTTTTTGTATATTTTCCTCCTTTTTCTTTGCCTGCTTTCGCTCTGCCTCGTATATATTTATTTCTTCCACTCGCTTGAATTCTTACCTTTCTTCTATCGACATTCCTCTTATTACCTGTCTCTTCTTTTACATAGTTTTCATAGCAATTGTGTTTTTTTTTACTCCTTTTCTTTTTTTTCGTTTCCGTAGCAGTGTTTTCCTTAACTCGAGGCTGACTTGTTTTGCCTCTTGCGTTTTCTTTTTCTCCTTTTCTTCCCTCCCCTTCACTTCCCATTTTCTTTGTGGAATTTCCATTTTAATGTGTTCTCTTTGGCGCGAGTTTATCTATTCTTCTTCACCTTCCATGCTCTCTCTCTCTCTCTCTCTCTCTCTCTCTCTCTCTCTCTCTCTCTCTCTCTCTCTCTCTCTCTCTCTCTCTCTCTCATACTTTTCAACCCAGGTTTTCGTTTTCTCTTATCTTCTTTCTCGCTATCTCCTCTCCCCCTCTTTCTTTTTCTCTCCCTCTCTTTCTCGCTTCCTCCCTATAATTTTGTCGTTCCTTTTGTCTCTCGTTAATGTATGTACCCGCTCTTTTATTCCGTCCCCTCTCTTCCCTTCCTTTTATTCTTTCTTTTCTTCTTGTTCTCCATTATCGCAACCTTCCGATTTACATGGTCCTTTTCCTCAATATCTCCTCTTTTATCCTTACACCTCCTTTCAGGTTCTCCTTATCTGCTCTTCTTTTTTTTTCTCCTCCTCCATCTCCTCCTCCTTCTCCTCCTCCTCCTCCTCCTCCTTCTCCTCTTCTTCTTCACTTTGCTTCTTATTTTTCCTTTTCTTTCTTTTCTTTTTTTCTTCTTCTTTTCTTCTTATTTTTCTTCGTCTTCGCCTTCTCCTTCTTCTATTATTATTATCATTATGCTACTCTCCCTCTTCCTTCTCCTCCTCCTCCTCCTCCTCCTCCTCCTCCTCCTCCTCCTCCTCCTCTTCCTCTTCCTTTGCTCCCGTGTCCTTGTGTAATGTTAGGACTAGCGTCAGCGCTGTCAAGCACTTATGAATAATTTCCAAGTAGTATATCATCTTCTGGCAAAAACCATATTTTGCTTTTTTTTTTTCTTATTTATGTTACCGAATCTCTGCAATGCTATTGGCTCGTGTGCTCGCATTTCGCCTCTGAATGTTTATATGTATAGCGTTCCTCCTTAACCTTTCTCTCTTTACGTGTGTATTACCCATGTTTCAAAACGGTTTCCATTCTCTTCTTCCAGGTAAGCTCGTGGCGGTGCGGTGCATGACTACCTGTGGCCAGTGAAGGTACGTATGTTTGCCTCACGTCTTTCTGCACTTCACTGGTGATTGTTACCTGTTACCTAACGCATACCTCTACTATTCCACTCACGTACAGGGGCGGGAGGGCAGAGGAGTGCTTCTTGTCTGCAACTATTTGTAATGAGCTGGTGTGCTTATTGCTAACTTCTGAGGGAAAGTATAATTATCCCTTTAACTGCTACGGCGTCTCCTTGAGCTTGATGAAGTGTTGCGGTGCAGGTTTAGAGTTCGAAATCTGAGGAAACCACCGAGAGGAAAAAAAAAAAAAAGAGATCGGGTTGTTGTACTTGTGGTTGTAGTGTTGTTTTGGTCCAGTAGTGGCGTGTAATGCTGCTCAGAAGAAAGAGTGAATCGTCAAAGTCATAGTCATGATTTTAATGAGAGGGAAAGTACATCATTTTTTTTTTCCTTTAAATTTTGGAATAGCAATTTTTTACTTAAGCTATCCTAATCAGAGCAAGTGTTTATTTTTCCCCACTTATCTATATCCGTATTATTTCACATCATTTAACAATTTTTTTTATATATGTGTTGCTCCCGCGGTAATTACGTGAATCGGCGGGCATGACGTGCTGCCGGCAACAACCACCACAAAAACTAGCATCAGGCAGAGGGTTCCGGTCCAGCAAACCCAGGCTATAGTCGTGGCCCGTTTCCTGCTGCTGCACACGCGAGGGATGCAAGACGCTGTGATGGAGAGACGGCAAGGGGGTGGGGTGGGGGTGATGGAAAGACGGCAAAGGGAGAGCAGGGAGAGAGAGAGAGAGAGAGAGAGAGAGAGAGAGAGAGAGAGAGAGAGAGAGAGAGAGAGAGAGAGAGAGAGAGAGAGAGAGAGAGAGAGAGAGAGAGAGAGAGTGTATGTGTGCCCGAGCGCGCAAATACGCCGAAGGAAAAGAATGGGATGTAAAAGCAGGGGGAAAAAAAAAAGCTATAGGGAAGAAAAGTGGAGGTTGGGACGAGAGAGAGAGAGAGAGAGAGAGAGAGAGAGAGAGAGAGAGAGAGAGAGAGAGAGAGAGAGAGCAGGCAGCAGTGTGTAAGGTGTGCAGGTTCCCACGGTCCGGAGGGTGAAAATGTTCCTGTGCATGACCACAACACGAGCAGGTCTCCACGCTCCACTGACACCCTCGCTGGTGGCCGAGGGCGTGGCTCGTGGGTACGTGAGGCGCAGGTGAGAGAGAGAGAGAGAGGGGGGGGAGAGAGGGGAGGAGTTATAGATATATATATATATATATATATATATATATATATATATATATATATATATATATATATATATATATATATATATATATATATATATATATACGTATATATATATATATATATATATATATATATATATATATATATATATATATATATATATATATATATATATATATATATATATATATATATATATATATATATATATATATATATATATATATATAATACGCAAGAGACGTGTGAGTGAGAAAAGGATGAAAGTGAATGAAAGCATGACATAATAAAGGATTATGATATTTGTGTTGTTGAAAAGTGGGAAATGTTATTGGAAAGGAAAGCAAAGAGTGATAAATGAAAGAGGGATATTCTAGTTAAGGATTCTTTTTGATATTATGCCTTTTTTTTATTGAGGGATTAAAACGTGAACCAAGCCAGTGTTTGTGAATAGTGGAATGCAGCAAAAGTTCAAAGTTTTGCGAGGTCTTTAATGTAACAAATTACTTCTCTGGCTCTCATAAGAATGAATGTGTGTGGTGGGAGGGGGATGAGTGAGTAGGTGGCTGGGTAAGTGGTGTGTTCGGGATGTTACTGTGAGATTATATATATTGCTCTTTCTAAGCAATGTGTTCTGATATATGTTGCTTTCTTTGTTGTGTACGTTTTTTGCATTCTCTATTTTACATAAACTTGCCATTTTCTTTTTTTTTCGTCTGTAAAAAGAAGTCACCTTGTGTGTGTGTGTGTGTGTTTGTGTGTGTGTGTGTGTAAGCAGGTAGGTAGGCAGGGGGACATACAGATATAGAGGGCGTGGGCGTGGTGGTGTGGGTGGCGCCCTTAGCCCGCCCGCTGCGTCACAGACTGAGGCAAGTGCTGCTTCGTGCTGCCCTTGTTAGACGCCTGGCCGGGACGTGAGTGAATGTGCGCAGTGGGAGAGAAAGAAAGAAGGCGAGCACCGAACAAAAGGATGCGGCGCCGACACGTTCCTTTAATAGCGTGTCTGATACAACGTTAACTCCTATGAGAGGATTCCGTACTGTTAAGTCTGACTAATTCCTATGAGGGTGGGAGAACACTGAATAGATTAGGGATATAAAGTGTTCCTGTAGCTGTTGATGTCGGTGAGGATGGGTGTTACTAGGATAGATTAGGTTGGACAAGGTAATGTGAAGTAATGATAGGTCAGGTTAAGCTAAGGTAGGTAAGATTGGGTTGGATTACGATGGGTTGCATTAAGTTACGTGT
Organism: Scylla paramamosain; assembly: GCF_035594125.1. NCBI lineage: Eukaryota > Metazoa > Arthropoda > Malacostraca > Decapoda > Portunidae > Scylla > Scylla paramamosain. The sequence continues at coordinate 32,760,471 of NC_087154.1, forward strand.
CGGGTTAGATTAAGTTAGGCTAGGTCAAGTTAGGTTTCGTTGAGTTAGGTTTGGTTAGGTTAGGTTCAGACTAGCAACACCATTGCCACTACTACCTACAGTAACCACCACCACTACCGCCACTATCTGAGAACGCGTTGAGATCTGCATCGCCTCTACTATCACCACCAAATAGTAAAAAAAAACACTACCAGTTGAGTGAAACTTGCACCACCACCTCTATCGCCACCATCACCACCACCACCACCACCACCACCACCACCATCACCACCACCATTGCCATCAGAGCACATGTTGAGATTTTCCCCACAGCAACTGTCACCATCATCGGCCAGCATACCACCTCCTCACCCACCACCAGCACCACCACCACCACCGGCGGCAGGAGAGACGAACAATGCTTACTACTGCTATTTTTATGACCTATGAAAGTCCTCCTATGAAACATGGAAGCCTTGTTCAAGCTGAATGCCCGTTTTGGAGCGCTGATTAATTTATGGTTACGTTCACGAGGGCACAGAAAAGGAGTTCGTGATGCGTAAAATAGCGGGTGATAATTGAGTGGTTGGCTGCAGTTAAGGGAGAGAGTTTACTGCCAATAGAGATTTTTGCTCTTAATGCAGCACACGCGAAGGAAGGAGGAAGTGTTGGAGGTGGAGGTGTTGCAGGTGGAGGTGGAGGAGGTGGAGAAACGGCTAGCAGCATAAATGAAAATGACAATATGTATGTGAGGGGAAGGAGAACGGTGAGGAGATGATAGAAGGCAGCAGAGATGTACTGAATTAGAGGGTAGATGAGTAGGATGAGAAGGAAAAACAGAAGAAAAAAAAAGGAGGAGGAGGAGGAGGAGAAGGAATAAGAGGTGTGAAATTCATGCTACCGTGACGGAAGACTCCACTGATATCCATTTTCTACCCTGAATTAAATGCATCTCGATTGTTAATTTTTTGGCCGTAACTGGATGTGTTTGAGCTTCCGCGTTTCATACAGCATCCCGCGTCATACCAGGAACTGTTGACACGCGGCGCTCGCTCACAAACGGTCCCCTGAAATACGAGTACGTACATGAAAAATTGGTCATCTCTCGGCTCGAAATGTTTTAATATCAGTCCAGTTGTGCCGTGTATTGTGTGCACTAGATGTTCGTCCAGCTGTCTGTTCTATTGTCTGTTCTCTATCATTCTCCTTTTAACGCTAACAGAGCTGCCTATTGATTCCATGACGGATGATGGGAACGCAGAGGAAGATAAAGGCCTACAATGTTTATTTTTATTTATCAACTAACTGACCCTCTCCTCTCCTCTAATAAAAACAGTGCGGTCCTTAGAGGGTTAAATAGCGCGGCAGGGACAGATGGTGACCCCTAACATCACCCATCAAATGGTGACAGCGGCCTCACCTCAGGGACCCGTGGCGTGTCAGGCTCCCTCGTGGGAAATGGCTCACGTACAGCCAGAAATACCCTGCTGCTGCTACTCGCGACTTTCAGCTTGAACCGATCGACGCGCTTTGAAATTTCTCCCTTTCCAGTTTTGGTCTTTGTTATTTTCTATAATAGCCGGTTATGTTCTCTCTCTCTCTCTCTCTCTCTCTCTCTCTCTCTCTCTCTCTCTCTCTCTCTCTCTCTCTCTCTCTCTCTCTCTCTCTCTCTCTCTCTCTCTCAACAGATTTAAGCGAGCAGATAGATTGGTAGATTGATAGACTGGTTAATTGAAAAAGGCAGGTAGAAAGAAACCCTTTTTTTACCGAATTGGGTGAGCAGATAGACTGGTCGCTGCACAGACGAATAGCTTGGTGGACACGGCGATAGACAGCTACTACGTGCACGCCGCCAGTAGTCACGTTTTTCCATCGAGGTGTTCCCCAGGTCACCTCCGCCTCGCTGGATCGCCGGCGTCACCCAGGCCATCTGCTGATATACTATTCACAATTTGCTTTCACTTGGTTGTTTCATCCAGTTTTCGCTCGTTGTTGCATATTTGCACGCTCACCTGCCTCGCATTTCAGGTAAATGGCCCTCGCGTGTTTACCTCTGTGGCCCAGCAACTAATTAACAGGTGGCTCCGGCTAACCTCCCCGTCCTCATCATAATGAATACATAAATTGGAGGCAGATTTTCATGAATATATATTGAGGTGCATAATTAATCTCCATACAGAACTCCTATTGTTGTGGAACAAAATATCATTCAAATGTTTTCTGGATGTGTGGATAATGAGAGGCTGTAAGGGGAGACCCATCTCTTTCTTTCATTTTTTTTTTTTCACGAGTGTAAATGTATTTTCCAACGTGTTTTCCCTTCTCCATGAAACATGTTCTTCCCTCGTTTGTGACATTTTGAATCTTTGAGGTCTTTCATGTTCCTTGGGTAAAACTTACACTTCGTACCTCGCATGGACGCTTTAAGCCTTACGAGGAACGTTTCGAAGGCTTGGAGGCTGTGATGACAAAAAGTATCCGACCCGACCAGCGAAAGGAGCCGCTGCCAGGACAGCCGCCACCCGCCCACCGCGCTGACCGATGACGACCATTTGTCTGGCCGCTGAGGGGAGGGAGGAGGCGGAGCGTGGCCGCGGGTCTCCTCTGCCCCTCCACCATTCACTTCACCGACGGGTACTGTATTTATTTTTTATTTGCCTCAGCTGCCGCGGAACAAGAATATAAATAAGGAAGTGATTGGTACAACGAATATTCTTTAACCATGATCGGATGCAACTTATCGCGAGTCATTACTGATGATAAACGCTCACTAGCATTGAGAAAGTTGTATTTCAAAATTTGTGCGTAGACAAAGAGGAGAGGAGACAAGCAGGTGAAGATGAAGGAGGAAGAGATAGTGGAGGAGGGAGATGAGGCTCATGGTAACCAGGACCTCGTGGGCGCCGTGCAGGTCATGGCCTCTGGAAGCAGGTTCTTGGTACGAGACACTGACCTGTCTCGGCTGCTTGCACGAATACGTATGGATCTTTTTTTTTTTATAATTTCACTGCATTTACTAAGGTATAATAAGTGTTGGAAGTCCTTCCTTGTGTTGCAGCTTGCCTGAGCCTTGGAAATGGAAACAAGACAAAAGTCGTCATGCAAGAATACCTTGAAGTGTGAAATAGGAAAGCGGAAAATTGATAGTTTCGCAGAGATGTTAAAATGGACCAGTAAAATACTAACCCGTCATTCAAGGAGGAAGTTGAAATGAACGAAGGAGCAGAACTGTGTGAAGACGACGCGTGGAGGAAGAGAAGGAAGACCGCCAAAAGATACTGCAATAAAGCGATAAAAAATTTCAACCTTCCTGCGACACCAAGCTTTCCTTTGAGTTGACTATCAGAATACCAGCGACGTGTGACAACCCTGAACACCTTTTCGCCGAGCCCTTTCAGAGTCTTAAGACCAGCGTGTGTCGGCTGCGGCGGGAGGCAGAATCCGCTACCCCCTGGAGAGGTCGGCCGCCCTACAGTCTGCATCCCAATGCCCGGACAGCTGCCCACCCCCCGGATGCGCTAGCATACCCCGCATACCCGCCACCTGGGAGCGTCTCCACATGCCACACAGACTTTTTTCTCTCCTGTGGGATTGCTTTCTGCGCCCACAGCATCATTTTATTTAATTTCAGTACAGGTCTCATGATAGGAGTGATTTTACCTTGCCGTCGCGCTACGCCATCCCGAAGACTCGAACGAGAAAATAGCAAGTCTTAAAGGAGGCATGAGAATGTTGCTTTTTTGTGTGGCTCACTCCAGCGCTGCGTGTCCCGCCGCGCCTTGCACATACCACCACTATTTATTTTTTTTCCAAGCGAGCATCATTTTCGAAACGGGTGTATTTCGATTAAAGGAGTACGGATGCGTGTATTCCAGGCGGGTAATTTACAAGAGCACTTCGTTTTGCTCGGCGTTTATCAGTAAAGTGTGGCTCCAGCTCGACCCAGATTGGAGGAGAGACCACCAGGCTCCTCTCCGGTTGGTGCTGCAGTGTAGTGAGTTCTGACTGCGGCGTCACAACCACCACTACCACTAATACCGCCACAACTAACACCACACTCACAACCACTACTACCACTTCTACCGTCACAACTACCATCACAGCCACAACCACCACAACCAGTATCATTTCTTTTACAACCAACATCGACATGATAATCTCCCTTACTAACAGATTTCACCTTACTGCCTTTCTCTGCCCACTCAAGCAACACAGCTACGCCCACTCAAGCAACACAGACACGCCCACTCAAGAAACAAAGCCACGCTCACTCTAGCAACACAGCCACGCCCACTCACTAACCAACCCCACTCAAGAAACAAAGCCACGCTCACTCAAGCAACACAGCCAATCCCACTCAAGCATCACAGCCACGCCCACTCAAGCAGCACAGCCACGCTCACTCAATAGCCACCCTCATTCAAGCAGCACAGCCACGCCCACTCAGAAGCCACGCCCAATAAAGAAGCACACCCACTCCCACTCAATAGCTACGTCCACTCAAGCAACAGCCACCCCCACTTAAGTAACGCCTTTATGCCCATTCAATCAACACAGCCACCCACTCTCGATGTCAACGCCCACTCAAGCAATACAGCTACGCCCACTCGAGCAGCACAGACACGACCGCTCACTAGCCACGCCCACTCAAGAAACAAAGCCACGCTTACTCAAGCGACACACCCACGCCTACTCACTAGCCACGCTCACTCAAGCAACACAGCCACGCCCATTCAAGCAACACAGCCATGCCCACTCAATAGCCACGCCAACTCAAGCAACATAGCCACGTCCACTCAATAGGTACGCCCACTCAAGCAACACAGCCACTCCCACTTGAATAGCTACGTCCACTCAAGCAACACAACCACGTCCCCTAAATAGCCACGCCCACTTACTAACCACTCCCTCTCAAAAAAAGTCACGCTCACTCAAGCAACACAGCCACGCCCACTCAAGCAAAACAGCCACGCCCACTCAAGCAACACAGCCACGCCCACTCAAGCAAAACAGCCACGCCCACTCAAGCAAAGCAGCCACACCCACGCAATAGCCACGCCCACTTAAGCAGCACAGCCACGCCCACTCATGCAACACAGCCACGCCCACTCAAGCAATACAACCGCCCCCACTCAAGCACAGTCTCTCCTAACCACGAATTGCCGCGCCCACTCTCCTTTCTTGTCACGCCACAAACCTCACGATTTTCACGGTTTCGCTCTAACCTTTTGTCCTCAGTCTTCCCCTTGTTCCTAATTATTACCTGTTTCTTTCTCTCTTTCTTTTCGTATGGTTTTGGTTATAAAATTTCGTTTTCTTCCTCATTTTTATTTATTTTTTTCTTACACCCTTTGATTGTGAAAGTGTTTTCTTGCATTTTATTTATATAGTAAAGCCTTTTTTTCTACGTTTTTTGTTCATCGTGATCTTAAAGAAAAGTATATATAAATAGACTGCATTGGAAATTATGGCACTGAAAATATTAATAAAACCTTTTCATGCACTTTTGTTAAGTCACACAATCTGGTGCTTCCCATTCAACTCCACTGACCGCACCAGAGACGCCCAGCCTTCTTTCCTCTCCCTTCCACCCTTGACTTGATCAGTGCTCCCTCACAGTGACTCTCATTGTTATTCTCTGGGCGCCCCTCATCGCTGCCTTGATCCCTGCGGCCACTTCTCTCCTCGCTCGGCCTCTCATCCACATCCTCCCGCAACCTCGCGCCTCGTAAATATCCTTCCGTCCGCCACAAAACTCAGCCCCAGAGCTACGATACATCCCTATTACTACCTCCTCCTCCTCCTCCTCCTCCTCCTCCTTCTCCTCCTCTTTAAAGAACCCAGCAGCAGCGCCACCTTTGTATCTCGTCCTCGCGGCGCCGTAACTCTCAGGTCTCGGTGACTGGCACGAGGCTTTGTTCTCTATCGCAGCACATTCATCTTCCGCTGGTGTTTCTTAATCTCCGCCGCTCCCCCGCCCACTTCTCCCATTGATCCCCATGAACTTGCTGTTGAATGCGATAAATCGACTTAATTTGATAAGAGTGAGATAAGGCCGGTATTGTACCTTATGGATGACACGATGCATCCATCAGCTTTACAGGGAATTCCATGAGTGTTATGGCTCACCGGAACACCTGCAAGACTGATGGTATTACTCCCCACCTGGTAATTCTTCCCTCCTGCTGCAGTCGCGCTCTGTTCCTCGCCCTCATTCATCCCAAGTGGCAGTGTGTGTTGGATTGGCTCACTCGTCCTCAGCACCCTCAGGCACGCTCTCCTCCTCCTCCTCCTCCTCCTCCTCCTCCTCCTCCTCCTCCTCCTCTTACTCTTCCTCTTCCTCCTCTCACATGCTCGCACCACCTTCCACATGCAGGTATATTCCCCTCGCTGCACACGGCGACCCGAGGTGTTTTCCCGAAAGCTTTTCAAAGAGGATTAAACAAAAAAAAGCTCTTGAGCGGAACGAAAATAGTGCGTGTAGCGCCAGAGGGAGACACGAGAGTAATGGTTATAGACAGAGACTAAAATGCACGTGTGTTCGACGTTATATACCTGTTACCGTCCGCATGGAGGAGTGGACACAGCGGGAAATGTGAAGATAAGAGAACAACACCGGCAACAGACAGGCGGGCGAGGGAGGACAGTGGAGAGGTCGGCACGAAGCCAGATGGAAAGATGAGATCAGTGATTTTGTGTGGCAGCACGGAACTGATAAATATCAAACTGAGGCGAATGGAGGAGAAGGTTGATGGAAGCCTTTGTCCTGCTGTGGGGAGACGGAACCGTGGAGAAAAAGATGATGAAGACAATGATCATGATTTTAACTACAATAATCATGATAATGGTGCTTTTCTTTCCTCGTGCAACTCACATTCCAGATTCTCACTTCTTTCCATCTAAGTACACGCACTTAAACACCTCTCCTTACCATCCCTCATTCCACTCTCCCTCCCTTAACGCTCTATTCCATCTCGTCTCAGCGCGGGGTTCCTCTGAGGCAGGTGAAGGTGCAGAAGGCAGTACGTAGTCCCGGCAAGGCGATAAGCAGGTCACAGACTCGTTCCTAGTGACACCGGCAGCTTGGAAGGGTGCCAGGTGGGCTGTATGGAAGACGGGAAGGAGAGGCTGCCGCTGGGTACGAAATATGAACCGCGCACACGACTTGTAACGGGACGCTGCCAGGCTAGGAAAGTGTTTAGAGCCGGCCAGGGAGAGATTTTGTGTGAGAGAAGACTTTTAGAGGATCTTTCCTTCCTGATGTATTAAGTGCTTGTGTGTGTGTGTGTGTGTGTGTGTGTGTGTGTGTATTTGTTTGCGTGTGCGTGTGTGTCCTCTTGTCTTGCCAGCAGTAATGTACCAGGCGCTACCAGACACAAGCAGTACTTCTATTTGCATGCACGTCATAAATACACTTAAACCAGCCGCGGGCATAAGTGTATGCGTGTGCTGTCCATTCGCAGGTACACCAGGGCGGGCGTGCTTGGGCGGGGGCGGGACAGTGCATGGTGTGGGCGGCGCATGGTGGGCAGGTCAAGTTTGGGGGCGTCTCGAGGCTCTCTCATTATCTGACAATTTTATGGTGATGACGCCCGGGTTGGGATGGGATATGCAAATTAGTTTTTCGGTGTGTGTGTGTGTGTGTGTGTGTGTGTGTGTGTGTGTGTGTGTGTGTGTGGATGGGTGTATCTTTGTGTGTGTGCATAAATACATCAGAGCCTTGAATATCTCTCACATATTTTATCATTGATTCTCAGCGGACATGAGTTACGTTCCGAGCGGCATAAGATTTAAACATATTTTTCATTTTTTCCCTCTCCGGAGTGGCTTCGTGGTTTCGTGTCCTGGGTTGTTCACATCGAGAGGAAGGAGAGAAGGAAGGAAGGAAGGAAGGAAAGCAGGCAGGCTGGGAGCAAGGGACTCGTGGCCGCTTGACATTCTTACCGCAGCAATCCGCGAGCCTTGAACTCCCTCCTGGTCGCCCCACGCTGGAGGCTCCTCTCTGAACGCAGACTTACACTGATTTATAGGCAGATTTTTCCAACTTTCCCCCAGCGTCTGCGAGTAGGTGTAAGTTATCCATAAACCACTGAAGCCTGTTATTAGTGTGAACTTATGTTGTCAACACCCCCCTCCCCACACACACACACACACACACACACACACACACACACACACACACGCACACGCATACAAGGACTGTTTTACCTGCCTCCTTACATTACCTGCCGGAGAACAATTACTTATATTTGTTAATGAGTGTTGGAGGCTCAGCTCAGGGTACGCTCATCTGGTCTTAGAGTGCTGTGTCCGTTCCTCCAGATGTGTGTGCGTGTAAATGTGTGTTGTTAGGGTGTAATGTTCTCACCGGTATAGTTTATTTACAAAGGAGTGTTTCTTTCGTAACTTTTTACGTGTAGTGTATTGTAAAGTCATTCGTTCTACCCTCTTCCTTTCTTCCTTACTGAAACACACACACACACACACACACACACACACACACACACACACACATTCACATTTAATGCCTGACCACCGGGTCATGCAAAACGTTGAGGCGTACAGCAGCAGCACGATCACGCAGGTAGGGGAGTTAATTAGCGGGTGAGGTGTGAATGGAGTGTACGAGGGTGCATAGCTACCTGCCGCCTCCTCTTTACTTGCTGTCCCTCGTTGTACTTCGCTCTCAGTCAGCCTGTTTAAAGGTGAGACATGAGTACCTGTAAATTTTATAGAGGTGTTTTTCGATGCTAAGGTTTATAAAGGTAATGACTTCATAGTTTTGTTTGTGCTCGACTATTTATTTATGTTTAAAGGAAAAGACTATAGACAAAAAACAAATTTAGAAGAAAAAGCCGCTAACTGCCTCTTATTTCCGCCCCCTGGTGCCGAAGAAAAGTAAGTAACTCCAAAGGAAGAAGGAATTTTGGAATGGAGATGATTAATTCGTTGCAATGTTTTAATTTCCTCTCTTGTTCACTCTCTTCAGGATGTTATTTTTCTTATTCCAACTCAACGTCTTCACTTGATGTAAAATCCTGCTCCCCCTTTCTTCTATGTGTGCCTTATATTCAGTAATTTACCATATGTGTCTTGCTTTATTCTCTTATTTCTGTTTCTTCAAGTTTGCATCATCATTTCTATTATTAGTATTAGTATTAGTATTACAATTATTCACCTTATCTCTTTTTCTTTACTTAACATGGCCTTTTTTATTCTCTCCCTTTCATTATTCTGTTATATATCTCCTTGTCTTTTCTTTCTATCCATGTAACGTACTCAGAAAATGCAGACTGTCATTAAGTTTAACCTCGGCAAACTCGTCGCTACTCAGTGCCCTCACTAACCTCCCTCCGAGTCTGTTTATTTATGTGGACACCAACACCCTCGTACAGCGGCCGTTGGGCTCATCTCTCTTGCTGGGCACGTGGGATCTGTGACTTGGTGAGACGTCGACGAGTGGCCATCACCAGGAACCAGCGAGAGGTGTGGCTGAAGGTCGAGAGAGAGAGAGAGAGAGAGAGAGAGAGAGAGAGAGAGAGAGAGAGAGAGAGAGAGAGAGAGAGAGAGAGAGAGAGAGAGAGAATGTGGGGAACGAAGATATTAAAAGCATATTTTCACAATTACGTAAGGAAGTGGGTTGAGAAATACATCTAACAAGCATGAATTTGGACTTAACAACCTTAATAAGAGGTAATACTAAGCTGAACCTAACTATAATCCTACTTTTACCATCCACTCCTCCCTCTGTGAACTCAATACTCCTTCAAGAACAGCAACAACAAGTAAACACGGAAGCTTTCATAAAATAATAACCAAGGAAGATGCGAGATTCCAAACCCCCATCCACCAACGTAAGCGCCCTGAAATGTTCATCGCTTAGCTACCAGTGAGTTAACCTTGAGCTGCCAAATATGCCACCTCTGCCTCGTGTATCGATTAGGGAAAATAATGATGGTTTACACAGCATTACCATCTCACGTCTGGGGTCGTGTCGTGTTTGCCTTTAAAGCGAGACACACGAGAGCTCAAGGGAGGGAGGAAGGTAAGGGAAGGTGAAGGAGGAGAGAAGAGGGAAGGCGTGTAGTGGTGTGTGTGTGGTAGGTGGAGGAAAATTAGTGTTTAAGAGAATGGGGGAAAGTGTTGTGAAATGTTAATAGATGGTTCGTTATACAGAAATGAAGTAGTGGTAGTGGTGGTGGAAGGAGTGAGATGACGAGGGAGCAGGAGCAGGAAGAGGAGGAAGAAGAGGAACGAGCGGGAGGATGAGGGACAGGGAGGTGGAAGAAAATAAAGAAAATGACGACGACGACGACGACTACAACGATGACGAGGAAGATAAAGAAGAAGAAGAAGAAAAGAAATGAAAAATAGGACAAAAATAAAAAGAAAAGGAGAAGGAAAAAAAAAGAAAAGAAGTAGAAGCAGCGGCAAAAGAGGAAGAAGCAGCAGCAGCAGTAGGAGGAGGAGGAGAAGGAGAAGGAAGAGGAGAGGAGAAGGAGAAGAAAGAGGAGGAGGAGGAGGAATGAAAACCTGCAGGTAAAATGTTTCCCCGTGAAGAGCTGCTCCTCCTCTGGGACCATCATACCAGTCTTGCATTTAATTAGGCGAAGCGGCGGCCTGTAATTACTTGTCAGGGGATTTCCACATTACGACAACTTGTCAAATACTCGACCTGCATGAACAGTGGCGCATCGTTCTCCCCTGACACACACACACATAGGCTAATACACTAATACTTCAGCTTTTCATTATTTCCCGAGTGATTACAGTATTAAATTGAAATGAAAAGTGTGGTGTCCCAAAGACCATTTTATCCCATCGGTGCCCTTTTGTGTATTATCCAAGTAACATTTTATCTCCAGTGTCCCGCCTTTGTCCTCCTTGTTAGATCACCTCTCGTTTTTTTTTTTTCGTTTTTTTTTTCTTTTCTTCCAGTTGTCGCAAGAGGTTTCTGATTTCATACATTTGGTGTCTTCATAGGAACAGAATACACTCATTGAATATAAAGGGCATTCTCTATACCAGTGTTTGAGTTCTGGTACCTGTGTCTTGCACTCCTCCTCTTCTATCATCTCCGTTTCGTCCGCTGTAACAACGACTTGCGGGTAATTTGAACTTGCTTTGAATGGCTAAAACCTGCTTGTTGCCCCGCGGTCTTCAGTCCTCCTCCTCCTCTTCCTCCTCCTCCTCCTCGCTTTGCGCCTGTGTTCTCAGCTCGCCATCACCTGAGGCACTGACTGAGGTGAAAAAAAAAAAAAAAGAAACTTGCCCTTTTTCGTTCCTGGACCAAAATCATTCTTCCCCTTTTGGCGGGATGAACGAGCTCTGTTTTTGTAGCTGTTAATCATGCCGCTGCTGCTGCTGTTTGTGCTGCTGCTGCTGCTGCTGCTGCTATTCTTGGTGGGGTTTCCGTTGTTCTTGCTTCTGCTTTTGCTGCTACTGCTGCTGCATCTCCCAGTGTGTGTGTGCATATATATATATATATATATATATATATATATATATATATATATATATATATATATATATATATATATATATATATATATATATATATATATATATATATATATATATATACTAGTAGTAGTAGAAGTAGTAGTAGTAGTAATTTATGCAGTTTCTCATTTTTGCCTTCGTTGTTGTTGTTGTTGTTGATATCACTATGACATTATCCATTATAGTTAAATAAGACTACTGGCTGGTGGCATTAAGCTGTGTGCCCGGTGCCTCTCAGACTACTGCCGGGGGAGCAGGTCAGGCCGGTACTGGTGACACTAATTAACTGGATATCAAAACCACAAACAACACAAAATCTACAAAACACACACACACAAAAAAAAAAAAAAAAAATACACATTCTCAATCCATCATTTAGAATAGATGAGAGAAAATAACCTCACACAACCAGATTTTTAGGTGGCTTTGTATATTCGTACTTGCCTCGCAGATATACAAGAGTTAGTAAGAACATGGCGTGTAATGTTTCCAGCAAATGTGTGCACACTATAAAGGGTCTGCTGTCACATCACAGCCAGTATGTTAAGGCGCCGCTAAGCTGGTTCTCCTGACGGCAGGTGGCAGTTGTGAGGCCTGCTGGCTTTTGGCTCCTGGTATGGTTGCTCCTTCTAGTCTTGCTGCGGGAGGAGGACAAGGAGGAGGAGGAGAGTGAAGAGGACGAGAAGCAAGAGTAGTAGTAGTAGAAAGATGATGAGGAGGAGGAGAAGGAAAAAAGAAAAGGAAGACGAAGAAGAGGATAGATAAAGAGGAGAAATTTGAGAAGGAAGAGGAGGAGACGAGAAGGAGGAATAGTACAAGAGACAGCAGACACAGAAAATTAGTAGGAAAAGGACAAGGGAAATAGAGAAGAAAGAAATTAGGAGGGAAAAGTTGCGGCGGAGCAGGAGGAGGAAGACGACAAAGAAGAGGAGCCAAAGTGGATGGAGAAGGAAGAGAAGGAAAAGGAAAATTAGGTGAAAGAGGAGGAGGTGGTGAAAGATGAGAATAAGAAAAAAAATCAGAGGAAGAGGAGAATGAGAGAAAAAGTGGATTCATACGAGTTTGCTAGGTAAGAAATACTTTCGAGACGTTACAAAGGAAATGTAGTAAATAAATAAATGAAAGACATGAAGTGTATTATTGAAGCTGACAGAATGAGAATGCCTCGTTTGATGGCTCCGAATATTATTGATAAGAGGTGTGTGTTTTAAATTAACGCAATAATGGTTAATAATGCAAGTTAAGTGCATTTGATATTAGCGAAAACTTGTACTTTTTTTTTCTTTTTTTGTCAGTGGGTATAAGAATGTTGCCCAAATAGATGCTTGAAATTAAAGGAATGATTACGAGCTAAGTTGGAGCGGATCATGTGAATAATATTATAGGAATTCCTACCTACTCGAGTCCTAAAAGATAATTGAAAATCCTTGTCCAGAACTGAGCTTCATAAATATAGCTGCGTCATAAAAAGAAAGGCAATTTGGACATCATGTGAGAATGTGCGCGCGCGCGTGTGTGTGTGTGTGTGTGTGTGTGTGTGTGTGTGTGTGTGTGTGTGTGTGTGTGTGTGTGTTTCTTTCTCTAAACACTATTTTTTATTATTATTATCATCGCTATCCATATTAAGTGAAGCTACAAAAATATATATATATATATATATATATATATATATATATATATATATATATATATATATATATATATATATATATATATATATATATATATATATATATATATATATATATATATATACAGAAGGTTATTCATCAAAGTTGCCTAGCGAGGTTGTTATGAAGAATAATGTTGTCAGACGCGGCACCGGTCCACCAAGATGCATTTCTTCTACCCGGAGTGTGCAAAAAATAAATAAATAAATAAGATAAAATAAAAATAAGAAATAGAGGAAAAAAAAAGAGAAAGCAAGGGGGAAAAAACACGTTCCCTAACCATGAAACTTTATATACATCTTCATTAATGCACCGGAGTATTTTCTCTGTATATAGGCATGACCGCGGAGTGCTTCGCCAGACCCAGAAATTGAGCAGACCTTTCTAATATTTCCTGCGGTGGACTAGCATGCCTCGGAAAATTTTCTTCTTGATAATCAATTCTACCCATGAACTGGACATATATCCTACCTCTAACTTTTTTCTTTGATAAATGAATATATATATATATATATATATATATATATATATATATATATATATATATATATATATATATATATATATATATATATATATATATATATATATATATATATATATATATATATATACCAAGAGTATAAACAAACATCTCATGTTTCATTTCAGAAACAAATATAACTAATAAATCAACGGATATCTCTAATTTTTCCCTTCATACTCAGCCTCTGCGCTACTGTAACCACTTGCTCATCATCGCGGCGAGTAGTGGTGCTTCTTGTACAGAAGGAAGCGACGGCCCCCAAGCAAGGCACGCGGAGGCGCCAGCGTGTGAAGTGCAGCGTCAGCGCCGTGAGGTCGGGCAGGGCTTCTACTACACCGATTGACGTCAGCGATTAGTTATCTCCGAGTTATCAGATCCTCCGGCTGGTGGGGCGTCCGGAGTCCTAACTACACCATTATGATGCCCCTGCTGGATTCTGGTCATGGCTTGCTCTCAGACGTTGGACGGTCATCGCCCTCCTCCAATTTCCATATTGTCGAGTCATGAGTTTTTTCTCTCTTCTTTTGGCCTCAACTCGTTTGTCTGCACAGGTCAGAAGAACTTTCTGGTTCACTCCACCGGCTCGGCTCTCAAGGCCCGCGTTCCAAAATGAAGGCGTCGCTTATTGCAGGCGTTAGAGTCCGAGGTGGTGATAGAGGAGATGCGTGTCGGCGACCCATGCAGCGGAGAGGCTGGTGGGGGGGGCCGTGGCAGTGGTCAGGAAGGACGCCGCGAGGGTCAGATTGGCGAGGGAGTGTTATTCATTCCGACGAAGACTGGGGTTCGGTGGCCGTTTGCATATTTGCCACAACCTCCTGGAAATTGGTAGGACTGGCGAGCCACAAAGGGGCGGCTGAAGTAGAGATGTGCCTGTGGGTTTTGGAGGAAGTGGGAAGCTCTGTGTGCTACGTGATGAATGGCGGACGAGTTAATTATGGGATGAAGAACGTAATGCAGCAAGTGGTGGTCACGGGAAGTAGAATCAGATGTTCGGTTATTGATGATTCTTCAAGAGTGAGTTTAACCATTAAGAATGACAGGAAGCCGACTGACTGGCAATTTAAGAATGACAGGAAGCCGACTGACTGGCAATTTTTATGAGACTTAGAACAATGTGGCCGTTCAAATAAACATAAAATTATGTTTCGAAGCTGAGCCAGTAAAATGCACAAAGCACCTTAGCCATCCTGATTTTTCCTCAGTTCTAAACGATTTCACATAATCAACTACAAGCTTTAGTCCAACAGGCAGGAAGAAAAAAAAATCCGCACAGGGAAAATGAATTTGTTTATCGTTGGAAGGAGATTCTACCAGGAGGATTATCGCCAACAGCGGAACAAAAACCTGAATATTTGCCAGTTGACCCTGAAAATGACACACGGTTCTCGGGATCTGGGTATCAGCGAAGCCAGTCATGTGTTTACAACTCACTCCTTATATGTCTTAAGATAAATTTTAGATACCGAGTTGTGGTCGTTGTGATCGAATATTTAATAACCATTCGTGAGACATGTGGCGTATAAAAGAAAAATGGAGGAAGAATGAGAAGGAGCATTACGAAGGGCGAACAAAGGAATGCGCGGATGAGGAAAATAGAAACTGATGAAGGCAAGAAGGAAAGTTAATCGTGCGACCATTTACGGGAAAAGAAAACGGATAGCCACTCAGGAAATACGTCTAAATACCAACGGGGAATGGATGAGAAAGAAAATCATGCCACGAAATGTAAAGAGAAAGCAAGGAGAAGAGCAGAAATGAGAAAATCACAAGGGCGAACCGAGAAAACGAATGAGAACAAATAAAAAGACAGATAAATGACTAGAGTGGCGGTGGAAGGAAGGGAGGAAGGAAGGAAGGCATGAGTTCGGGTGAAGGAGTGAGAGGGAGCGAATGAATAAGAGTGAGAGGGAAGAGAGACACAGAGACGAATTGTCACTCAGATGGAGCCTCCTGATCGTCGCTCCCTTCCCTTCCTTTCCCTTCCCTTGGTTACCAATGCACCGCTTCACTACCATTGATCTTTTACCCGCAGAAAGATAAAAAAGAAAAAAAAGAGAAAAAGAAAAGTATACATAAATGAATAAGAAAATAGCACACACACACACACACACACACACACACACGAGATGAGAAAGGTAAAGTGCAGAAGCAATACAAGGAGGAAGGAGACAACAATGAAAACACGTCAAGATGAGGGAATGGGAGGTGGAGACGCGGAGAGGAGAGACGTGAAAGGAGGCAGCGACGGAGGGACGGAGGGAGGGAGGAGGACGGAAAGAGAAGGGGGACAGGTGTGCAAGGCGAGGTGTTGATGGGAAGTGCCGCTGGGGAGGGGACGCTGCTATTGTTGGTTGACGGAGATATGTTTTCTTGGTTTCCGTGCCCCCAGAATAGGAGCCGCGGACCCCCGGGCTGACGGGGAGTGGATGGAGATGGTGCGGCGGGAGGGAAGTACGAGTAACAGGGAACTGAAGCATGACACACACGCGTACACACACACACACACACACACACACACACACACACACACACACACACGTTCCTCAACAGCAGATAAAAAAAATCATACGCACATCACATTTGAAAGTAGTGTGAGTAAAGCCTCCTGTAGCCCTGTATCATCTCATTAACCAAACACACACACACACACACACACACACACACACACACACACACACACACACACACACACACACACACACACACACACACACACTGTTTTTACTCATAAACTAACAGGTTGTTTTTATTTTCATCACTGACTTAGGATTAGTGGGAGAGAGAGAGAGAAAGTTACATGAGGCAATAAAAAGTTGACTAAAAAGACCAAAATGTGAGAGAGAGTAAAGCGTAAAGCAACTCGGAGGAAGCACTCAGGC
>NC_087154.1:32782026-32794526 GCF_035594125.1 Scylla paramamosain
TTGTTTCCTTTCTTTCCCCATCCGTGAATCTTTTCTGCTTCGTGCATCAGGATGTTACGTGTAGAAAGGTTTTGTATGCGTTCATAAAAACCTATTCACGAGTAAATGGAGTTTTAGTATTATTGTTCAGTCTCTATTTATGTCTGAAATCTTTCTCTGCTTCGTGTATCGAGGTAACATACATATGAAAAAGGTTTTGTATGCTTTCATAAAAACGCATTTACGAACAAATGGAGTCTCACTGAATCTTTTCTTTCGTATTATTATTCAATATTTCATTTTTTTCCCCTTTTTCATGCACGTATTTTTTTTTTTCGCTTATCGGGATGTTGTTTATGGAAAAGTTGTTGTATGCTTTCATGAAAACATATTTTATAAATAAGTGGCGTTTCTTAAGTATTATTGGTCATGAGGTTTTTGTACATCGCGTGAACCTGTTCCGCTTGACGCTTGATGCATCGAGATGTTGTGCTTGAAAAGGTTTTGGCGCGAGTGTGCTTTCATAAAAACACGTTTATTAATAACTGGAGTTGGCTCCGCGTGGGGTAAATGTTCCATCAGTGAGTTTATCATTGATTTTGTGATGAAGCCTGACTGACGCGATAGCTGAGTGCGAATGTATGTTCAAATTACTGATTTTTATTTGACTTTATCTGGAAAAAATGTATTCATATATTTGCAATGGTTTGATTTTTTTTTTATTTATTATTCAATTAGATTACAGTGAAGCAGGAGCAGTTATCAGGCAGGCAATCTGTCGTGCCGAGATTATATTATTAGCTCAGTGGCGGTGTTCTCCCTCCTGAACAGGATATAATGCAAATCATGGGGTGTCTGCGCAGGCTGGCGGCACCTGGAGGAAAACCGGTCCTGCTGCTGAGGACGCTACACTGGCGACGGCCTACACAGCCTTGCCCGGCCACTGTGGGTTGTCAGGCAGCCACCGCGGCCACTGGATCTCATACAACACTTGGCTGGAAGAGGGAAGGGTTGACCACGTACAAGTTACATGTTTTTTTTTTTTCTCTGTTTTTGTTATGGATTAGATTATAGTATGCTTAGTAGGGTTAGTAGCAGTAGTGGTAGTAGTAGTAGTACTAGTAGTAGTAGTAGTAGTAGTAGTAGTAGTAGTAGTAGTAGTAGTAGTAGTAGTATTGTTAACCTTAACGACTACCTGATATGAAGACTTACTTGGAAGAACTGTACCTTTTTTGTCTTCATTTTTTTTTTCTGTAGGTGGGAGAGAGAGAGGGGGGGCCAACTGTGGATTTTAGCATTCGCCATTGTTTTTATTCATGCGGCCACTCCTTTATCATCCCCACAACACCACCCCCCCTTGACGGCACCAAGGACGCCAAGGCACGTGCGACCCTGAGGCAGGCCACTTCCCCTCACCCATCCCACCTCTGAAAACCTTCCATCCTGACACTTGTTTACAATGCGCACGTAGTAGAAGTAGAATGCCCCAATCCTCGGCCCGCCTCTCACCCTCTGCTGCTCCACATGTCTTACGTCACCAGAAGAATCCAGACTAATAACTTACACCTGAAAATCCATCGACCTTCTCTGTGTTCAATGTTAAAAAAGCTTCTCAGTGTCCTCGGGTATGTTAGGGAGCAATCAAGGCCACCAGAGAGCATGGAACGAACCTTTCTTGACGTCATCTTCAGACCAACACTGCCTGGATTATTTTTCCTGTTTCGTTCGTCCTCCAAACGTGCTCCTCTCGTAAGAGACGAAGCAGGAATTGAGGTGTGGCTGGGAAGACTTGCCTCGTCTTACTTATTCAGTTTTATGGTATAGGGAAGGTGGCGTCAGGAAATAAAGCCATTTATTTACTATTTTTTTGTTTTGTATGGTATCCAAACTTGTTCCTGTTGTAAGGCACCCACCAGGAATGAAGGTGTGATTTGTGAGGCTTAGTTCGTCACCTTTGTTATTGGATTTCATAGTAAGAGGAACGGTTGTGCCAGGAGAGCAGACCATGGATCAGACAGCCTGACTTGATTATTACTTCCATAGTTATATACAGTAATGTTGTTAGGTTGAGTATATTAGTATATATTGGGTCTTATTGTTGTGTCTAATATACGAACAAACCAAGGCGAGTATAGAAAAAAATAAATAAATAGATCGCATTTCCTTATTGATCTAATAAACTGGAGCTTTATTACATTGTGAAATAAGGCAGAGTGGATGACCCTGATCCATCCACTGTTAAAAAAAAAAAATATGGTGAAACTGAAGACAGAAATTGTATATGGAATAATGTAAATAACTAGATCGCATTTCCTCACCGGACTATCGAGCTGGAGTTTTATTATATCGTAAAGCAAAGCAAAATAGAACACCTGGTGCATTCACTAAATATATATATATATATATATATATATATATATATATATATATATATATATATATATATATATATATATATATATATATATATATATATATATATATATATATATATATATATATATATATATACCTCCTGTGAAACTGGACAGAAAACA
Organism: Scylla paramamosain; assembly: GCF_035594125.1. Lineage (NCBI taxonomy): Eukaryota > Metazoa > Arthropoda > Malacostraca > Decapoda > Portunidae > Scylla > Scylla paramamosain. Next base: position 32,784,543 of record NC_087154.1, read on the forward strand.
TATACTTCTTTTTACAACAGGTACAAACGTGACGGCCATACAAGTGTCCACAAAGATGTGCTGTAGCCGTACAGGTGTGCAGGGGATGACACGTATGTAGCACCTGGGCATCTGTGTGTTGATGATGTATATAGGATGTGTGTTATGGACAGACTTATGTACTGTAAGTGAACAGGTGTATAAGAAACGGACAGATGTGCAGTGACCAAGCAGGTGTGTAGCTCTCATGGTAGTGTGAAACAGTTGTATAGAGACTAAATACGGCATGCTTTGGGCAATGGGAAGACAGGTGCCTAATAGCCAGACAGGTGCACAGTGGTGATAGCGGTGTGAAATCGACAGGTGCACAGTGGCCAGGGAGGGTATGGTCAGGTATGGTGAGGGCAGTGGCCAGGCAGGTATATTAGAACATAAAGCCAAGACGTGGAGCCAAGACTACTCACTGCCCGTGGCTGATGGGGGAACGAGAAGGCGGATTAAGGCTGTATTTTACTCCCCCCTTTCCCCGCAGCCGTCTCTCTCTCTCTCTCTCTCTCTCTCTCTCTCTCTCTCTCTCTCTCGCCTGCTTCCTTATCTAATGGTTAGCTTTTGTCAGAGAGAGAAAAAGGAGAAAGATTATCACTAGCGGCTAACTGTGAAGAAGAGATCGGTGTATCTTCCTTGTCTCTGTTCCCGAGGCTCGGCTAACTAGGTGAAGAAGAACTAGAAGATTATGTTAAACGAGATCAAGAATAGCTAGAACGAAGAGAAAGTACAAGAAGTAGAACTGGAGCAAATAGAACAAGAAGGAAGAGGAGGAGGAGGAGGAGAAGGAGGAACACTACTATAGAAACTCTTACCAACACAGCTACATATTAGGACTAACTTTTGTTGTTTTAGTAGTTAAGTTAGTAAGGTTGTTATTTGAGAATCCTGAGTACTACTTTAGCGTTTACAAGAGAGAGAGAGAGAGAGAGAGAGAGAGAGAGAGAGAGAGAGAGAGAGAGAGGAGAGAGAGAGAGAGAGAGAGAGAGAGAGAGAGGAGAAAGAGCAACACCAGCACAAACATATGTCCATTTTCCGCCATTACCTAACACTGAAGTTGTCCAAACTTTGTTACGACAAACTACAAAAAAAAAAAAAGAAAGAAAATAAGAAAAAACTCAAGCAACGACTGGTGAGCACGAAGGGAAAAGAAGAGAAGGTTAAGAGCAGCGTGTACATGTGTGTGTGTCTGTGTGTGTGTGTGTGTGTGTGTGTGTGTGTGGCGGCGTGTATAGGGCGTGGCCAGGCTGATGGCTAAGAGAGAGAGAGAGAGAGAGAGGAGAGAGAGAGAGAGAGAGAGAGAGAGAGAGAGAGAGAGAAAGAGAGAGAGAAGGAAAGGTAAGGCGCCGTTCTTCCCAGACAAGCCCGGAGTGACACGCCACCGCACGGCACCTTTGCAGGGCGGGGGGCGTTAGAGTGTCTCGTTGGGTGTTGTGGAGGGCTGAGGGGCGAGGTGTGTGTGTGTGTGTGTGTGTGTGTGTGTGTGTGTGTGTGTGTGTGTGTGTGGTGGTGGTGTCGGTGTTTGGGTGCTCTAAGACCTCTGAGTTGCCTCGTAACTTGGGGGTTTGTACTTCTTTTAGTGACTGTTTGTTATGGTTTTTGTGCTGCTCAAGGATTTTCTTTCTCCGACTGTAAGAGACCAGAGAGAGAGAGAGAGAGAGAGAGAGAGAGAGAGAGAGAGAGAGAGAGAGAGAGAGAGAGAGAGAGAGAGAGAGTATAGAACGATAGACGAAGGCAAGAAAGAGAAAAAGAAAACAGAAAGAGAAAGGAGGAAGTAAACAAAAGGAAAGCAGGCGGCAGATATACCCCGCCCATCGCAGTGCAAAGCGACGAGAATCATTCACATAAGCACACCATTAATCTTTGGTGTGGGAGGCGAGAGCAAGATTGTCGGGACAAGACGCTCGGCCACCACGACCAGTTAGCGCTGCGAAAGAGAGGGAGAGAGAGAGAGAGAGAGAGAGAGAGAGAGAGAGAGAGAGAGAGAGAGAAAAAGAGCGTCAGATTAATGTTTCCGCTGCAGCAGAAATGAGTGAGTGAGAGAGAGTGCGTACCTGAAGGAGAGGAGATGGAATGAAGTAGAGAGGGATGGGGAAGGAGGGGGAGGGTACAGAACGGTTAATTCACGAGCTCTCTCTGATAATCCGATAGCGTGGCAAAAATACCATTACATCATCCGGTTTATATTATGAGGGAAGGATCTTCGTCTTAGCCAACAAGCTTACGTCCATTACTCTTAATAACGAGATGACTGAGAAGGTCACGTCTCCCAGGAGAAGGAGGAGGAGGAAGAAGAAGAAGAAGAATAGGAGGATAAGCAGGAAAGAGAATAAATGAGAGAAGGGAAAGAAAAAAGGAATATGAAGAAGAAGAGGAGGAGAAGAAGGAAGAAGAAGAAGAGTAGGAGGAGGAGGAGTAGGAGGAGGAGGAGGAGGAGGAGGAGGAGGAGGAGGAAGAGAAGAAATCAAAGGGCGGAGAGCAGCAAGACAGCCAACACAGCAGCATCATGAGCAAGATTCTCTCTCTCTCTCTCTCTCTCTCTCTCTCTCTCTCTCTCTCTCTCTCTCTCTCTCTCTCTCTCTCTCTCTCTCTCTCTCTCTCTCTCTCTCTCCGTCCGCCGCCCCGCCAGGCAGCATCATTAAGCTCCTGCACAGTGGTGGGTCCTGCTGCACCTTCTCTGGTATACCGTAAGACAGCGGTCGGTATTTCTCCCGCGGCTGTGACACGTCCTTTCAGCGCGCCCGTTCTTTATGCACCGCGCCTCACAACCGTCGTAAATAGCTCATGGCCGCTTACAGGTCCTCATAAACTCTTCACGGTAAATCACATAGTTTCATAAGCTTTCATATTACTCTACAGCAACTCATGGTAAATCATAATTTTTCGTAAAACTTCACAGGGCTCTACATTTATTTATAGTTCTTCACAGCATTTTACAGCACTTCATAACTCCCCACAGCATTTCGTCAGCCTACAACACAGCACCTCATAACACTTCATAATTCTTTACAGCGTCTCATAGCCACGTCACAGCACTTTACAACACATCGTAACTACTTTTTCAGCTCTTCACGAGACTTAAAAAACTTTTCGTCGCATCGTACAACATTTCATAACACCTTACAGAGCTTCAGATTAACTTATTAACTCACTTCAAACCATGTCACAATGTTTAATAATAGATATCATTACATATTACTTTATAACACGTCACGGCAGATCACAGCATTTCGTCACCTTCCATTACAGCACCTCACAGCACTTCATGACTCACTTTAACATCTTATAACCACTTCACAGCACTTTACAATACATCATAACAACTGCTCAGCTCCTGGCGAGGCTTCATAACCTTTCATAAAACATTTTAACATTTTATAACACTAAACAGCACCTCAGATTAATTTACAACTCATTTCAGACCACTTCTCAATATTTATAACAATCCTTTCAATGATGTACAGTATTTTCACATAACCATTGACTTTTTTTTTCTTTTTTTTTACGGTTGCCCTACAGTTTGTTAAATACGTAGTTATATGTAATAGAAATGACAGTAATAAGTTTTCTATTTCTCCCGTCTGACTTTGCAAATAATATCTTACTGTACCTTGAATGCTAGCAAAGGATGACTGCACCAATGAAAGGGTTAACATCACTGCCCACTACTTTCTAACTCCTCACAGCTCCACACGGCTCCTCAGCACAACAACCTCAGTCTTTCCATACAGCATAGCAACCTCACAACCTTTCCATACAGCACAGCAACCTCATAGCCTTTCTACACAGCACAGCAACCTCATAGCTTTTCCTCGTAGCACAACAGCCGCACAGCCTTTCCACACAGCACGGTAGCCTCACAGCCTTCCCACACACACCTGCACCTCCACCCACTTTTCCCTTCTTTATAATCTTATCTTTATGTATTTGTGGAAGTTTACGTCCATATTTCTCGCCTTTATTTTGATCATAATGCGTAACCACAAAAACATCAATACCTTAGCTTGTGTACCCAAGACTTTTACACCTTCTTGTTGTGTACCGTAACTTATTTTCCCCGTGCATATTTCTCGTGCTAATCTGTAAGGTGAATTTACGATAAACTAATTAATGTATTTCTATTATATAATCTTGATGTAACTGGTAAGCTTTCTTTTTGTCTCATTTTCTCGTTCATACGATAAACTTTCTTTTATTCCTTCCTCATCTTCCTCCTCCTTCACCGTTCCGTCCCCATCCTCCTCCTCCTCCTTCACCGTCCCGTCCGCCTCGCCTCCCCTCGCACCAGACACCCGCACACCCTCTTCCCCTCCGTCGTTTATCACAGGCCCGCCGCTATTGGTGCTGAACCCTCTTTTAGTACCTCGCCGGGCTGGGAGGAAGGGAGGAAAGGAAAGAAGACGGGACGGCCGGGTGGGTGGGAAGGACAGGGAGAGGGGGAGGGCACGGAAGTAAAGAGATAAAAATGTATTAGGGAAAAGTATGAAAGTATGTTGTAAGGGTCGGCAAAGGAGAGAATGAAGGAGTTTAAGTAGAGGAACAAGAAAATGTAAAGGAACCCCCCTGAAAAATATGTAGTAATTTGCGAATACATTATGAGGAGGAGAGTAAAGGGAGCAATGAAGGAGAGAGTAGTAGAGGGAGGCGGAGAAAAAAAGGAGGAAGGAGGGACGAGCTCAATAAAAATAAACGTAGAGGTAATTTACGTTAACAGATGAGTAGGAGAGCAAACAGAGCAATGAAGTAGAGAGCGAAAGAACAAGTGGGGGAAGAGGAGGAGAGAAGGGGGAAGAGAGGGAGGGAAGAGCTCAGTAAACTAAACCATTAAACTGAACTATTCATGTGCCCTGGAAATAAAATCTGTGAAGCACGTCATGCACTGTTAGCGTTACAATGCCACTAATAAGATAACGGCATCGAGAAGGGACAGGTGAGGGGAGCGAATGGACGTCAGGTGTCTGGTAGAAGAGAGCCGAGAGTTAGTAGAGAGAGAGAGAGAAAAAGAAAGAAAGAAAGAAAGAAAAACCATCCTCCCACGCCCCCAAATAATTCCCCACCACCCGCCTGCTCCCCATAACTCGAGAATTCCTGGCAATCGTATCTTGATCAACGCTCCGCATCAACCTTTATGTGCACAGCGTCTGGTAAGGAAGGGTATGGGCGGTACTTGCTTGCCTCCCTCTTTTGGCAGGCTGGTGAATGTTCGTGCGAGGGGAGGAGGTGGAGGAGGTGCAGGAGGGGCTCTTATATGTACGCTGGTATGAAGGTAACAAAAATGAGGCGGTGGAAAGTTAGCTTACTCTCAGCCACGCGCACGTACACACACTTTAACATGAAGTAAGTTGGTGAAATTTACACTCGAGATCATTTCGTGCTTATTAATTTTTGTGGGTGCTGCTTTTTGCTTCCATATTGTAGCCACTTTTATTGCAGCGGTGCTCATTATTTTCTGAATGTTCACTGATTCTTTACAAAGCTCTCTATACACGCCGCCTCATCAGACGTACTGTTGTGCCGCCTTGTAGTGCCTGTTCCTGCCACCCACCTGCCACGCGCACACTGCTGGGAACACCCGGGTATTGTGATAGAATATACGTATACCTAAGAGACATCAGCCGAGACCCTCGAATACAGAGGCCAGGAGGGAAGAAAGGCTTTTGCAGGAAAGGCATTATCTTCTCTTGTCTGATTACCGTTAAATGAACCTTTCAGAACTTTTCCATTGAAATCCCATGCAAACTAAAGGCATCTCTAATAAGTAGTCGTATACTCAGCGGTAAGTGGATAAAGGTGAAAGAAACTTTCTTGCTCCCTCACCAGACAAACTTTCTAGCGGTCCCTCTGACCCGACGGGCGTCCGTTCCTGTACTTCCCTGACGGAGGCTGCCCAGCGCCCGCCACCCGCTAGCCGCCGTTTGGGAGATGACTCTTGTCGCTTTTTCTCATCTCCTCTGGTGGACTTTTGGGTGGCGGCCAAGTTAGGTCACCTCCCGTGATATCCGCTGAGTCTTCATACATCCCAGGGCCTCCATTTGGCCCACTTGGCCAGATTATATTAGGCGTGGAGTTATTTGTCTTTATAATATAGTATATGTTTTTTTTTTTGTTTTTTTCTCTTCCATTTAAAGGCCTACATCCTCACACCGCAGCAGCTTTCCCTCACCCACTCCCCCTTCAGCCATGTTAGGAAAACACCCGTGATCCCTTCACTATCTCCTTCCCTTCCATTCCCTTTCCTTTTCTTACCTCCCACCTCCTCCTTCCCCCAACACCTCATTTACTCCCTCGCCAACTACCTCCTTCCTTCCCCCAACCACATCCTTCCCGTCCCTCTCTCATTTACCTCCTCCCCCTTCCTTCCATCTCCCCATCTCCTCGGAAGACGCCCATGACTCAGCAGGACTCCCCTCTCCCGGTCCATCTCAGCAGGATCGCAGCAAGAGGCTTTTCTCGGCTAGTCCTTGAATCCTCCCTGTGGCCGTTCCCACGTCCCCCTCAAACACCGCCTTCGTCACCCCGTTTCCCTGACTCAGGCTATCTGCGCGGCACCACAGCCTCTGTATCTCTTCTTTTGTCAAGTTATTTCGGTAGAGAACAGACCCAAACAGCGGTCTGAACCCAAGAGACATCATCATCTCCATCCCAGCTCACCTCGCTGACCTCCCTAACTGCTGTACCTCCCTTCCTGCCCCAACACGCCTGCCGCCCACCCGCACCGCCCACGCCCACCCTTCCTCTTCCTGCTGAGTCTCCACGTGTTGCCAAGAGGTGCTCCATCTAGGCGTGTGTGGCAACAAGGGTGGCCTGGGAGTCTCGGGACATAATGGAGATCCAGGGACGAGTGAGACTTGGCCGGGGAATACAAAGTACCAGGGTCTTTGCAGCTAATTGTGGACGCCAGTTTTCTCATTCTTTTGTTCTTTTTCCTCTCAGCTGGAACGGCCTGAACTATGGCCCCGGGAGACCTCCGCCCGCCAGCAGAAATGGTGTCGGTCCCTCGCGGCGCTTTAGTCATTGTGAGCGTCATGATGCCCACTCTTATGTTAAGCAGCCTGGAAGTGCTGGCCACACCTGCCCCGCCACGAGAGGGCGAGTGGGGCACAGTCCATTAGTTACCCAGTCTTTTTTTTTTTTTTTTTTTATCTCCGGCTTTCCTCTGTCTGTTCTCGCATTCGCTTCACGTGCTTCCATGATATGTCATACACTCCTCGCATTTATCAGATATTGCCTCGACGCACACTGCATCCTTCACCGCCTCATCACCAAGACTGTGCTGCGCAAAATATGATTGGCTTTCAAAAGTTATTTCTTTCGCAATGCTGTCATCACAGAAAGACTTGTACACACTCGCGTATTTACACGGACACGTGCCCATAAACTTTACAAGGATGACTGCGCACAAGTCCACACTGCGTCCGTAAATGTTTGCTGGAGGAGCTTGTGATTTATCTGAAAATATACGTGGCCGTTGTGCGGCGCGACACTGCCGCTACGGCAGTGTTCATGACCGCTGTGTGTGTGTTTGTGTGTGTGTGTGTGTGTGTGTGTGTGTGTGTGTGTGTGTGTGTGTGCGTTTGCGTGCGTGTGCGTGGATGTGCACATATAGTATATATATATATATATATATATATATATATATATATATATATATATATATATATATATATATATATATATATATATATATATATATATATATATATATATATATATATATATATATATATATATATATATATAGAGAGAGAGAGAGAGAGAGAGAGAGAGAGAGAGAGAGAGAGAGAGAGAGAGAGAGAGAGAGAGAGAGAGAGAAATTTATTATTTCTATCCCTTGTGTATCTCAATTTACACTCCGTCGATGTCGCATTTGCAGCAGTGACGCGCTTTCTGTGAAAATGCTGACTGACGGGGAGAGGAACATAATATGGACGACCGTAAAGAAATTGGAGAGAAAGGGACCAGGGGAGGGAAAGGGCAGGCTGCATGATGGGAGCCGAGAGAGGCCTGACCCGCTAAGCAGGTAGCTTGAATTTATGCGTCTGCCCCACTGCCTTGGGCACCCGCCATACCCTCCACCACACTCACTCACTCACCTCCCGTTCCTCCCCGCCCTCCTCCCCGTCTTCCCCCACGCCTATCACTCTCACAGGTGGCCGAGGATGAGGCAGCAAAACATTACCTATCACCGAGCAACACCCCCTCATTAAATTTACACCAGATATATTTCTCCGTCATCAATTTCACATAACATACATATCTCTCCCATCAATTATTTCACATGCGTCCTTTTTCCACTCCCACCTCCACGACCGCCGCTCCTCAGCTGTCCCATCACATAATACGGCTTTGGTCCTCGCACGGAGCGCGGCGCCTCTCACTCCACACTCCCAATCATCCGGGGACAACGCGGCAGATCATTATTATTCCCCGGTATAGAATGGGACTGGAACGGTCGTTAATGGAAACCGCGCAAGATCACGACCATCGAGACGAGAGGTTTTTGTCAGGCGGGTGCAAGTGGGTCGCCGAGGCACCGACGTTTATTGTTAGGGTGGCCGACGGTCCGCCGCCTAGCAGCTGCTCCTAACCACGCCGCGCCCCCATACCCTTTCCTGGTCCCTCCACCACCAACACCACCAATACCACCACTGCCACCCACACGTCGCCGCCACCACCACCACCACCACCACCACCACCAGCGTCTCCAGGAGGGCCGGGTAAGACTGGTATGAACACAGTGATAATGTTCCAGCATTCAGGGTTGTGTTAACGTTGTGTTTTGTGCTGTAAGTTTGTGTAAGTTTGTGTTTTTATCAAGGAGAAAATGTTTGTCACCAGCAGGTCGTATTTACCGTCCGGGACAAAGTTTTTTTTCTTTTTTTCTCGTTTTTTTCTTCCGCCTTGCAGCCTCGACGCCCATGAGGAAGGAAGGCCCGCCCCTCTGCCCCTAACACCTGCCGCCGTTGAGCCTCGTGTCGTCCCCGCCTTAATCCATGCTGAGTGGGGCCTTGGTCTGGCTATCCCGCCCACGCCCACACCCTAATCCAAACCTTGACAAGCTCCTTCCCCATCAGTACCCAGACTTACAGCTTTTTCAGCTCATCTCCACCCAGTCACTCGCCTTGACTCGCACCCTGATTCACCGCCACCTCCACTCATCGCCCTGACCCAGACCTTGCTTCCCTCACCTCCCTCCTCCTCACTACCCTGACGCCTCCTCGACACGACCAGTTCATTTACTTATCTCCATCACTGCCACTATCACCATCCCTCGCCTTCCCCCTCGCTATTATATTAATGTGGCCCCCATGCCTGTCACCATTATCCCTGATTCTGCGCCCTTCTCGCAGTGCTGACGGTCGCCCCCTTCACCACCACCACTACCACCACCGCTGCCGCCACTCCACGATGGGCACACTCTTCCTCTTACTGCGAAACCCAACCCTCATATTTAGCGGAACTCTTTACCTCTTCACGTTTTCTTCGTACTCGTCATGTCAACATAGCGTTTTCTTTTATTTACTACACAGTCCACGTTATTTTTTCTCTCCTCTCCTCCTCGTTTTCTTTACTTTTCCTTCTCCCACGCTTATCTCTCTCATTCTCCTCCTCCTCCCCTCCCTCCTCCGCCATCACCACCACCAGCACCACCGTCATCAGTAGTTAATACAGTGAGATCCTTGTCACTCGTCTCATTCTTTATTGTGACCTATTGTGTGTGTGTGTGTGTGGGTGTGTGTGTGTGTGTGTGTGTGTGTGTGTGTGTGTGTGTGTGTGTGTGTGTGTGTGTGTGTGTATGTGTGTGTGTGGGGTTCAATCCAGGTGTTGTTGGAAAGTCGCAGAGAAAAGAAATAATGGAATGTTTTAAGAGTTCGTTCTGTGCTCTCTCTCTCTCTCTCTCTCTCTCTCTCTCTCTCTCTCTCTCTCTCTCTCTCTCTCTCTCTCTCTCTCTCTCTCTCT
>NC_087154.1:32799526-32802026 GCF_035594125.1 Scylla paramamosain
GTGATAATTAAATTCTAGGAACCAGGTAACAGGGGGCTTTGACGGCTCCTGGCGGGCGTCTTGTGTGCCGCGCCCCTGGATAATAAGTTCTTTTTCAGAGGGCAGTTGGTGCAGGCGGGTTAATTATAGCGAAAGCAGCTGCCGGGAAGTAATTGTGAGTAAAGCAAAGGTAATGAAATTCAGATACACACAACAAGTTCCGCCTCGGTTAGGATAGGGCGAGTATCGAGAGAGAGAGAGAGAGAGAGAGAGAGAGAGAGAGAGAGAGAGAGAGAGAGAGAGAGAGAGAGAGAGAGAGAGAGAGAGAGAGGGGGGGCGAGGATTATGGGCAGTATACCTGAGAGCAATACCTTCGTTCCTGCACACATTTACTGCACTCCTTACCTTCCTTCCTTCCTTCCTTCCCTGCCTGTATTACCCACCTCCCCAACCACCACCACCACCACCACCGCACACACACACACACACACACACACACACACACACACACACACACACACACACACACGTTCCCCATAACACAACCCGGAGCACGACTCAACCAGAGATAATTCCGGGTTGACTTGAATTAGGGCCGACTTGCCTTGACACAGCCCATTATCACCTGACATAGGAGGAGCCCAACTTTCGTCTCTCACGCCAATAACTTATCCTGGGAGACAGCCTCGAGAGTCTTGTCTGCTCCAATCACAGCCCTGGTTGTTGAGTTCCCTGGCGAGGCGCGAGCGGGGTCGAGGGGGCGAGGGGAGGGAAGGAGGAAAGGAAGGCAAGGAAAGGAAGAAGGTGATGGAAAAGACGGAATGAGGACAGGGGACGGAGCCAGAGCCGAGGAAAGGACGGGGTGTGAGATGTGCATGTTGCGTGAATTGGAGAAGTTGTAAAGATGGTGAGCTGGGGATGGTGAAAGGAATTGCTTGGATATATGATGATGGTGAGATGTGAAAGTGAAGAATGATACAAAAAAAGGGGGAAATGTTAATACTGTTACTAACACTAATAATTTGCATGATGATGATAATAGTAATAATAATGATAGTAATAATAGTAATAATAATAATAGTAATAATAATGATGATGATGATGATGATGATGATGATAATGATAAGAACTGGCATAAGAAATACATCGAAACTAACCTAAAAAAAAAAAAAAAGAAAGAATAGAAAGCAAATATCAAAGAGCAGAGAGAAAATTAATGAAAAGAGAGAGAGAGAAAAAAAAAACAAGACAAAAAAGAAAACCACGTAAAAGAAAGACCAAGGAACACACACACACACACACACACACACACACACACACACACACACACACACGAGACGGACATAAATGAAGCATAAATGTCAAAGTATATAACAGGCTTTAATATTATCGCAACAAAAACCTGTACTTCATATCACTTGTATAGTCTCATAATTATTGGCGAGTTCCCGAGAGATGCATCGATGAGGTGGCGGATAAGTGAACTTCTCGACAGATAGCTCAGTTCATTCTCTCTTTATTGGCAGCAGCGAAGGAGATAAATGCCACCCTTGCAGCACTTCAGCAGCACAGGATTCCTTATGTTTGTTTCGAGGCTTCTCTTTCTTTCTCTCTTGTTTTGTCTCGAATTGTCTTGTCTCGTCTTGCTGTTTCCTCTTTCCCGGTTTGGTTTTGCGTCGTTTCGTCTCTCTCTCTCTCTCTCTCTCTCTCTCTCTCTCTCTCTCTCTCTCTCTGAATAATTTCATAATCTCCTTCTCGGAACGTTATTTACATCCACTCATAATCTTTTACAAACAAACATTCCTTCTAACTTTTTTTCCCCTGTTTGCATTCATTCTTTACCTGACGTTTTATTCTTTATATTCTCTGTCTCTCTTTTTCTCTTTCTCTTTCTCCATGACCTTTCCATTCAGCATTTTCTTCCTCACCTCATTCTTCCTCCTACATTCACTTTGATTACTACCTTCTTTGCTTCCATTTTCGCCTCTTCCCCCTGCTTTCTTTCGCTTTCTCATTATCATATTGTGCCGCTGCTTTCTCCCCTTCCCATCTTCTCTCGGGCTTTATCTCCTGTTGCCCTTCCTCCCTCCCCCACTTGCCTCCTCCTCGCGGGGTGACACACAGTAATTATGGAAAGTTGCTGGGAAGTTGTATGAGGGATGGAGCGAGCGAGCGAGAGAGGAGAGGGTGAGGTGAAAGAGGAGGAGGAGGAGGAGGAGGAGGAGGAGGAGGAGGAGGAGGAGGAGGAGGAAAAGATAGGTAAGCAATGAGAGAGAGAGAGAGAGAGAGAGAGAGAGAGAGAGAGAGAGAGAGAGAGAGAGAGAGAGAGAGAGAGAGATTTTTTAGGAGACAACACAAACCCCCCTTTTCATCAATGTAAAATTTCAATCGATTTGTTTTTTCTCATAACTCTTTTTTTTCTTGCATAGTTTCCTTGTACCTCTATTTAAGGACTGAACTAAGATTAAAAAAAAAAAGAAAGAATCTCGTTCATTTACCAGAAAAACAAAACAAAAAAAAG
>NC_087154.1:32807026-32824526 GCF_035594125.1 Scylla paramamosain
TTTGAAATAGTGTGTGTGTGTGTGTGTGTGTGTGTGTGTGTGTAGGTTTAGATCCATATCCGGAATAAAAACAATATATGGTTAGATAATGATGAGAGTAGTATATATTACCACCTTCTATCTCAACTTACCGCACGTACTTCAACTTTTAATTTGCAGCGCACCAGAACATTGCCTAATTGTTTGAGCCATTAAGGCGTGAAAGGGTTAACATCACCACTCCACCCGCCAAGCCTCGCCTCTATACCTCCCTCCAGTACCTCGCCTTTGTATCACCCACGGACGCCCCCACCACCCCCAAACCTTGCCTTAACGCACCTCATCCCGGGCGACCACGAGAGGGCGGGGCGGCCACCAGCACGATAAGGACGCCCATGCAGCCCCAACATGGAGCGACGGCGGCGGCAAGGGTCGTCTCAGCATGTATCTCGACGACCAACACCTTGCTCGGGAGGGTTTTATGGAGCTGCAAGTGTCGCTGTTTGTCGCTTCGAGCCGATACTTAGTCTGGGTGTCAGCGTCTTGGCCACGGAGTTAATAAGGGACGCGACAGGTAAGGGGGACTGTCAGGGTGCTCTGGCTGTGAATGAGATGCGAAGTGGACGGACATATAAAGTATTACCGTTCCTCCGTGTCCCGAGGCTAAAAACGACAGCGTGTGATCCATTAGTGTCGATGAATTAGTGCTTGGTGTGGCGTGTTCTCAGGCTGGTGTCACTGGATTGTTATTATTTCAGGAAGGAGGAATGTGATATACCACGCGTCTGTAACTATCCTTGTCACTGCACTTCTTGATCCACTAGATGATATAACTATTACTGCTGCTGATCTTGCTACTGTCATTACTGTTACCACTGCTGCATTTTACTCCCCCACTGTTCTCGATGTTCTAGATATTATTATCGTTGTTACTCCCCCTGCTGCTGTTACTATTACTATTATTGCCCTTGTTCACTACGCCACTGTTTTTGTTGATGCTGTACTTAATATCACCGTTGTTACTGCCTCTGTTACTGTTATGAATTCCACCATTGCTCCATTTCTCCCTCCACCGGGCCCCACACTCCCTCTCTGTCTCTCTGTCTCTTCCACCGGCTCTCCCTCCACACTCAACTACACTCATCACACGCACACACACCCGTCACTCACAGTCGCTCTGAATGTAGATCGTGGTTGATGCATCGTGGCCACACCATAAATATTCGGGTCGGTGGCCGGTGGTCCGTCGCGCTATTTGTACACATCTGAGGCCACCTAAGTCACCAGATCTCATTCCTCAGCTGAACAATGCCACGGCAAATCAGGGTTTTTTTTTTTTTCTCTCTTTTTTTAAAGTCTATCTTGTACAATGGATGAGCATATTATTTTTTTTATGATCTTTGTTTAATGATTATTGATCTAATTTTGTTTTTATGTATAGTGTGTGTGTGTGTGTGTGTGTGTGTGTGTGTTGGAGGAAGGGGTAGGTGTGTGTGTGTGTGTGTGTGTGTGTGTGTGTGTGTGCGTGATGGCGAGAAAGGAACAGAACAAAGATTTACTAACGTTTTACATTTTTTTTTCCCACTAAGTACAGATCACATTTCAAATCGTAATAAACTTCGAACCTTTATTTGTTCACTCCCACTAAGTGACTCTTGAGGCAAAATATTACGGTACAAACTTTCAACTTTGTCCTCCAAGCGTGATTTCATCCTTATACCGATGCGTGCTTTCTTGTACTAAGCAGTTTAACGGGTACCAATAATGTATTCCCCGTGTGTTCAAGGCCTTCAGCTCCGCCTTCCGACCATTCCCCATTGGTCAACAACAGATAATGACGTAACCTTTGTCCTCCGATCATATTCCTCTATTGGTTTAAGCGTTGCATGTGTCTGTTTGGGGAGCTTAATTCATGCGGGTGCACACACACACACACACACACACACACACACACACACACACACACACACACACACACACACACACACACACACACACACACACACACACACACACAACTAGTTAATTTTTTAACTGACAAAAAAGACAATTCCAGTGATACAAAATACGAAAGAATATAAAATTATAAGCGAAAATGACAACACTCACAGCACAGCACAGCACAGCACAGCACAGAACAACACAACAACACAACAACACAACACAACACAACACAACACACCAAAAACACCATTGAATAAAACAAACTAATACACACTCAAGAAAAAAAAAAAAAGATAAAAAAATGAAACAAAAACTCACGCTAATGCTTATTACTCCGCACAGTGCAAGGTAAACGTCATAACCACGTGATTATGTATACTTTTTTTTTTCCCTCGTCTTTTTTTTTCCGCGCATTGGTGACCAGCTGGGCGGTGAGTGGTGGGGAGCCGGTCTTTTGATATGCTAATCGCTGGCTGCAGAAAAAGGCCTTTGCATTTAATTAATGTTTGGATGGCATTAATAATCTGAACGCCGGAATCACTGAGGAATATTCTTTTTTTTTTTCTCCCTCTCTCTCTCTCTCTCTCTCTCTCTCTCTCTCTCTCTCTCTCTCTCTCTCTCTCTCTCTCTCTCTCTCTCTCTCTCTCTCTCTCTCTCGTTGTTTGAGTTGCAGTCCTGCCCTTGTTGGTTTTTTTTCCCCTTTAAGGTTATTTTTTTTTCCTCTCCTGCAATGCAAACAAAGGATTGAAGAAACCTGAGAGTTAACTTACAGGATTTTTTTCCCCTCTCTCTCTCTCTCTCTCTCTCTCTCTCTCTCTCTCTCTCTCTCTCTCTCTCTCTCTCTCTCTCTCTCTCTCTCTCTCTCTCTCTCTCTCTCTCTCTCTCTCTCTCTCTCTCTCTCTCTCTCTCTCTCTCTCTCGCTTTTTTCAAAGATGCAAATCAGTTCGGTGAAGGAAAACACTCATAATCTAATTGGAAGTTGAGAGTGGAGGAAAAAACCCACAGAAAGGTGAATGGATTTCCTTGTATTTCTTTTTTCCTCTTCTTTATTTCACACGTCACCAGGATAACTAGTCTTCTTTATATCGTTCCTTCGTTTTTTTTTTTTTCGGGGGGTAATTTTATCTCTTCCTCCATTTCTTCTCATTGCATAGGTGTTTCTCCCACTTTATCTCTCTCTAATTCTCTCTGAAACTTACTTTCACCTTCTGCCAGCTTATCCTTATTTTCCTAACTCTTACTTTTTTCTATCTCCTTACTTGTCTTCTTTCCTCACTCAATCTCTCTCTCTCTCTCTCTCTCTCTCTCTCTCTCTCTCTCTCTCTCTCTCTCTCTCTCTCTCTCTCTCTCTCTCTCTCTCTTGTTCTCTAGTGCGATTAACTTCTTCACATTTCACAAAGATTATTATTATCTTGAGTTCTGACGTTATTATTATCTGCCGTTGTTCACTCACCCTTTTCCCTTACATCATTCCCCCTTCTTTGCATCTCGCTTTTCCTCCCTCCTCGCCTTTATCACCTTTCCATCATCCCTTGCTTCCCTAAACCCCATTACACTTCTTTACTTTCTCTCTCTCTGTCTCTCTCTCTCTCTCTCTCTCTCTCTCTCTCTCTCTCTCTCTCTCTCTCTCTCTCTCTCTCTCTCTCTCGCTTTCGCTCTCTTTGTCTCCTTGCCCTTCCTCTCCTCGTCATTCCATTACAATCTCACATCAGTCTGTCGTCCATTAACCTTCTGTAATTCGCTCTTTCTCTTCATTACTTATACCCGCCTCGCATATCCTCGTCCCTGCTGCTCTCTCGGTCCTCTCGGGTGTCGGCCAAGGTCACGAGACGGCCGCGGGTGGAGCCTCAGACAACACACTAATAAGGGACTGGGTAAGAGGCGCCGAGGACCCAGGCAGTGAGGGTGGACGCACGCAGCGAGACAAGAGCTCAGGCAGGTGATGGGCATGAAGAGGTGTAAATACAGGTGGTGAGCGCTGGGTAGTGTGTGTGTGTGTGTGTGTGTGTGTGTGTGTAGACGTGGTGTAGTGTAGAAACATTTTTTTTCTTCTTGTCAAGGGCGGGAGGGATGGAGGGAGGGAGGGGGGTACATAGGTTTAATGGTAAAAAAAATACTGCACTTTGGAGAAGAAATGTTATATATAGTTTGTGTCTGTGTGTGTGTGTGTGTGTGTGTGTGTGTGTGTGTGTGTGTGTGTGTGTGTGTGTGTGTGTGTGTGTGTGTGTAAAGGTGACAGATGTGTGCGTTTTTTTTTCTTTATGTTTTTGTTTTTTGTTTGTTTGTTGCGCACGTGTGTGTTGGTCGATGCTGCTGCCAAGGATCGAGGTGGTTAGTGTGTTAAGGGCCTCTTTGTTGTGTTGTGTTGTGTTGCGTAGCGTTCACCTTTTCTTCCTTTCATTATTATCGTTTTCCTTTTCTCTTTTTCTTTATCCACTCTCCCTTCCTTCTTCCTTTGTGTATGTGTGTGTGTGTGTGTGTGTGTGTGTGTGCAGGTATAGGAATAGGTATAAGTATGTCTGGACTAAAGATGTTTCAAAATCAGTGAGTGGGTTCTGGGAAATTGTTAGCTGGGGTAATTGATGAGAGCACGCACAAAGCCTGCTACCACTGGCCGGGCCCATCCACGCTCGTAACTCCGATGGAAGCGAACGACTAATTCACAGACCCTTCCTTCTCCATTGCCCTCACCCTCCCTCACCTTCCTTGCTGAAAATGGTGCAAGAACATGATTGGCTTATTCATTCATTATTCACGCACCTTCATCTCACTCATATTCTGCTCCTTCAGTGTAGCTGGCGTGGCAACACTCCCTCCACTCCCTCCCGCCTTACTCAGGTTATACCACTTCCTTTCCTTCACAAAGCTTCACCCTCCCACCAGACACAGGACCCTCCACCCTCCACAGCCCCTTCCTCTCCCTTCTCTTCCCCAGCGCCTCTTGAGTTCTCCATCGTCCACATGGTGTCCGCCCACGTCTCTCGCCCTAAACTCCCTTTCACTATCTTCTTTTCCTTCTTGCCATATAGCAAAGGTGCACCGCCTTGACACATTCATTCACGCCTCAAGAAGGAGAATTTTGTGATAAGACCAGAGGCGGAGGCTGACTTAGTGGGAGGATAAAGAGACATAACAAGGCAAGCCGGGAGCAGAGTTCGATCCCTTGTCCCGATGGCGTGTCCACTCCCAGGGACGGTGCCTGAGTGTGGTCCCCCCGTCGGGCAAGGGAACTCCAGGGCCGGGCGTGTAGAATCAGCCATTAGTGTACCCGCGGGGCTGCATACCTCTGGCGGCCACATCCGAGGAGCGCTTGGTCACAATGGCGGCCTCGAGGGTGTTGAGGCGACGCTCCTTCCAATTTCATGCATTTTGATAAACTATAGCCGTCGCGTAAGTTCACAGTGGGTATTAAATGAGAAAGATTTTACCATGTTATTTTTTTTCTTTCCCTTACAGGTGTGCCGTCCGCGACCACGTCCTCTCTCGTCCCCGTGATAGCCAGGTGAGCTGTTATGTGTTACGATTAATAAGCACCTGTCCGTCCGCCGCCCATTACTGTCTCCTGGGCCGCCGTGGCATTGTTTCCACGACGAGCCCGGGACGTTATTGAATGCCGTGATTACCAACTTGTAAATTTCAGTGTAGCGTTAAATTTCCTATAACGAATTTACGCACCAACAATCTGCTCCGCGCGACGACAAAAATTACGTTAACCCTCGCGTGTTTAGACTAGGAATAGCATATCCTGGAAAAGCGCGCGCCACTTGGGCTTCATAATCATACACATTTTGATACATTACGTGCCGCCGCTGATCTATAAATTCCTCAGGTGGCGCGGAAAGTGTTGCGAACCCCAAGTGGACATATATGGAGAGATGAAAGCTGCGCGACAGAAAAAGTGGTAAATGGTGCATCTCGTTAGGGGGCTGATGGCGCACTGGACTATAAAGGGTTTTTTTTCCTTTTTTTTTTTCCATCTTTGTGTGTGTGTGTGTGTGTGTGTGTGTGTGTGTGTGTGTGTGTGTGCGTGTGTGTGTGTGTGTGTGTGTGTGCTTGGTGTTTGGTTCAGATAGTCAAGCACACACACACACACACACACACACACACACACACACACACACACACACACACACACGGCCGCGTAAAGGTGAGTAATGCCCCAGTGTCCAGTCATCCCTCTGGTGGGCGGCGCGGAAATGACAAAAGAGGTGTGTCATTTCCACTCGTCCAGGTGATGAAAATTGGAAAAATGAAAATTCTTCCTTGTAGTGATTCTCTTTTGTTCTCTTTTCTCCTTCTAGTGTTTGTTTATTCATTTCTTACACTCTTTTCTCTCGCTGTTTCTTACTAGCCAGAATTCTCGTCTGCTCCTAACTCGTTGTCTCTTTTGTCAAGTTAATGTTCAGTGTTGCTTTCACTGTTTTTATTGTTGGCTGCTCTTTCTTAAGCTCTTCCTCAAACGATGCAGAAAAATGTATGTATATATGTATGTATGTATGCTTGTACGTATGTATGAATGTATGTAGGGATTCAGTCTAAGCATTGTATTAGTATATACGAATACAAAAAGACGCTGTATGTGCAGCGACGTGAAGGCGGCAGGGTGAGACAGCCACTCGTCCTGTCCTCTTCAAGTCCTCTTCTTAAGCACACTCTTGCTGCTCCTCCAGTTTCACACCTTCCAGACCCTCGCTGCAGTACAAACAACACTTTCCTTTTGTACTTTAACACTTCTTTTCTGGCGCTCGGTATTGCTGTCCTTTAGTTCATATATTGACTTAATTGATGCATTTCCTTGATGAACACGCTCTTTGTGTTATTCCTGTTTATACTCGTACTTCCGAGTTCGTCACCACTTAGCTACCACACCCTTTCATTTTGTGCTTTAACCCACTAGTACAGGTTATTGGCCTCTTTTAGTTCATGTATTGACGTTTCCATTTACTCTCCTTACCGCTTATCCCACGGTAATTTGTCTTTCATTTATACGCCCCGGACAGCCTCCCACTCCCGCCGTAACAGGTCCTTCATGGTCGATTGATGACGACCGTGAATCACTAATCCCTTGATTTATTGCTGCTTATCCCCTTGTTTGTTACCCGCTCCTGGCCGGGGCGCGGAGGCCCTTCTATGTTGACAGATGTTCCCCCAATACACCGGAGTTGTGTTGCTGAATAATACATGTCACTTTATTGAGACTATTTGCCTCGTTGTTGATTTGTGGGTCGATTAAGTTGTTGGGTGCCAAGGGCGTTATTTATTCATTGGGGAAGTGTGTGTGTGTGTGTGTGTGTGTGTGTGTGTATGTGTGTAGTACCCAAATAACCAATTGTTTCGTACGCAATTTCAGTGGTTCGCTCTGATGGCCGCGACTGGTTGGGACACAGTTCAATCCAGTGCAAAACTAATGCCTGCAGCGGCTAGGTAATTTTCTGTGTGGGGAGTACTCGTGCTGAACTCTTGCATGCCTCGACTTTGTTTGTGGTTTTGTCTCATTGCTCCACATTTAGATTTGTGTGCTTTCTCATTGTTCACCATGTACTCATTTGCATATTGATCTACAAACTGAATGCTTGCTTACTGATCTGTAGACTAAGAGGATTTTACTTTTTTTTCTTTTTCTTTGTTTGCTCGAGTACTAGTTTGTGTGGATTTACCTTCTGGCGTTTTCTTCGTTGCTGTTCACTGTTCGATGCATGCGGTGGTCGCCAGTCCATATCTACGAGTCCGCACCCAGGCGGCGCCACCCACCGGCGCGACACAGTCCATTGGGCACGAGAAACCCGACCAGACCCTCGTTTTCTGAGCAGCCCCTCGACCCTTTGAAGCGTGCGTCTCGGCCTGGAGGTCCCGCGGCGGGGAGTGGCGCTGGTCTGATCCTGCCCACACCACCACCATCACCACCACAACCTCCACCACCACCTCTCGTGTTACCAGGGGTCGAAGGTGTCTCCTCACAGGGGGGCAGCACACACGTTTCATATTCTCATCCTCGATGGAACGCACAAGAAACAGACTTGCAGCATTACCTCTATGCGACTAGGTCAGAAATCACACTTTGAAGGTTGATATAATTCTTGCCTCATGTTCTTAAACGCTTTGTTCTCTCATAAGAGTTATTTTGAAAGGCCACAGAGATGATTAGTTGGGTTTTCAAGATTTTTTTTCTCCCTCATTGGTGTTGCAGATCCTTGTTAAACTGTCATTAGAATCATGAAAGCATCCCTGAAAATCCTGATCACTTCTAATAGATCCAGTTCATTAGAATCAGTCGGGATTAACCACCGAAACGTTTTGAAATACGAACCCTTACTGTTATTACTTTTATTCCCACCACAATTAAGGCATGGGTATTAATTTACGATCGAGGACAGGATGAAATACACGCTCAACAACTGATTCCAACACAGGCAGCTCTGGGCGACGGGAGGACAAACGAGGACTGGAGAACCACATTCCGTCTTTATCATCTCGAGAGGACCCAACGCTGGCGCAGCACCAGTGGGAAGGAGAGGGACGCCCCTACACAACGAGGAACAAGGGACTGTTTTTTGCAAGCATAATTTAATAAGCCTTGGTTAGTAGTATCCTCCCATCTTCGCGTGATCAGAGTAAGGTGGAGTTCCAGGAGATGCAACCCATTAGAAGGTCGGGGGCGGTATCATTTGGAACGCGACAAGACAGGACGGGTAGCGACAGTGGGTCCAGCGAGGGCAGTGGTCTGTTGGATTGGTCCGTGGGTGTGTGGGGTGCGAGGTGGATCGGTGGGTGCAGTCAGTGATGTGGCGCAGCGGACCTAAGGAGGGGACAAAGTAGAGAAAAAAAGAGGGAGGTGTGGGGGAGGGAAGGGGGAGATCAGCATTAAGATCCGGTCAGATATATTAAAAGCAGCGAGGGATCGATGTGGGTGAGAACGAGTTGAACAGGGATTATTAGACTGTGCGTGACGGGCTTGGTGTGTGTGTGTGTGTGTGTGTGTGTGTGTAGAAGCAGGTGGCGACCCAGGAGATAATGATCACGACACACACACACACACACACGCACACACACACACACACACACACACACACACACACACACAGGGCGCGCGGGGCATTGAGAAGTGGGTAGGGAGGCCACAACCAGCGCCTCCTCGCCGCTCTGACACCAATTTAAGAGGGTCCGCACCGGCCCTGTTATTTACTGTAGCCCGATATTTATCCCCCTGTGTGTGTTTTCATTCGACGGGGATCACAAGAAAGTGTTTGGCAGCTGTCCAGTCCCTCTGACGTGATAAGTCTCCCGCTGTATCCGCTAAGCTTACGTAATGCATTTCACCTCCACACACACACACACACACACACACACACACACACACACACACACCACTGCTTCATTCCCCTGTGTATCCTGTAACGCCCTATATAGATGCCTCGCGATGACTAGCGTTGGCGTGTGCCTTCGTTGCTTTAGTGCAGCGGTCAGATAGTAAGCGGAAGAACCTTGTGTGAAAAAATGCATGTTTGTTCTGCTTGTGTTTGCTTGGAGTAACCTGACCCCAAGTGCTTGTGAGCGTGGCGCACGTCCGCGGGAGAGAGACGGAGGGAGAGACGGAGGGAGGGCGGGAGGGAGGGAGACAGACATTCCTGGCGGGGGAAGGCAGAGGGTAAAACTGGTTCCTGGGCGGCCGTCGGGTCCTGCGGGAGGGCAGCGAGGGGCCGGCTGCCACATGTGTCCCACTAACTTCACTGTCCGACACAAGATACTCACACGAGAACCACTAGCGATCCGTGACGACTGAGGGTAACTTATGGAGCAGTCGTCCTCGCATTACAAGCAGGCGCGGTGCTACGTCAGAGCGCAAGGGAGGGTATTGCTCCCGGGTACTCAAAAAAAAAAAAAAAAAAAAATCAGCACAGCCGCCGCCAGGTACTGAGTGGTGCAGCAACTGTCTGGCCCCGTGAGTGATGGTACTGCTGCTCGCCAATTTAGCTGCCACACGTGTGACCCCCTCCCCTTACTGACCCCCCCACCTCTCTCTCTCTCTCTCTCTCTCTCTCTCTCTCTCTCTCCTCTCTCTCTCTCTCTCTCTCTCTCTCTCTCTGGGTTTCGTAAATGATTTGTTAGTGTTTTATGTATTTCTGATAGCCAATAAACATTCATCAAATCTCTCTCTCTCTCTCTCTCTCTCTCTCTCTCTCTCTCTCTCTCTCTCTCTCTCCTCTCCTCTCTCTCTCTCCTCTCTCTCTCTCCTCTCTCTCTCTCTCTCCTCTGCTTTGCTGTCCTTTTCTTCTATTGTCACCTTTGTAGTCCTAGTTCAGGTCACCTCGTGAGGACAGCAAGGTCTGTTGTGGCCTGTGTATCTATGTAACTCTCTCTCTCTCTCTCTCTCTCTCTCTCTCTCTCTCTCTCTCTCTCTCTCTCTCTCTCTCTCTCTCTCTCTCTCTCTCTCTCGGGCGCTATCTAATAAAGAGATCATTTGTTTTCCTCGCAGCAATAACAGCAGGGAAGTATTATGTACTGGGAGCGTGCACTTGTTTATGCAATTGTGACCTTTAACTATTATTTTCCAATTTGATGAGTTTCCCTGAGTTTGTTTACTGGAACGCTCTCTCTCTCTCTCTCTCTCTCTCCTCTCTCTCTCTCTCTCTCTCTCTCTCTCTCTCTCTCTCTCTCTCTCTCTCTCTCTCTCTCTCTAGAATGTGCTAAGTTAATATTTGTGTATTAGCAGTGACTTATGTGTTTATAATCCTGCCAATAAAGTAAGACATCTCAGTAACTTGAAGAATGCAAAAACAATGTATGCAAATTGCTGTTTACTTAAATTTTAAACTCAAGCATAATAATATAAAAAATCACTGCATCGCTAAGGAAATATTGGCTTTCCTTCAGTGTATCAAGTAACACAAGATCTTGACAAGCGCGTTGTCGGATGTGGTGTCAGGTACTGGTCCCCTCCCTTCCTTCCCCTCCCTACTTACCCTTACCTCAAGTACTAGACCCCACCCCACCTCCTTTCCTCATGTAGTGGCCCCTTCCTCACCTCCTCCCCTCCTTCCTGCCTCCTGGTGCCCTAACAGTTTACGTAAGAGGTTGGTGGGACTGCCGGTCACCTCGCCTCTCGCCTCCCCAGCTGATCTGTGAACCCAAACAGCTTACTGTGGCGCAGGGGATCAGCTGGTGGCCCGCACAATGGAGCCGCAGCCACGGAGGGTGCAGCTGCCGCCCCGCGTGGTCCTCCTCAGCCTGCGCCTCCGCCCCCAGTGTTCAGTGTTCCCGCCTATTTCCAGCAGCCCATTGACGAGCCTCGTGCAGACCGCCACACACACGCACATTCTCTCTCTCTCTCTCTCTCTCTCTCTCTCTCTCTCTCTCTCTCTCTCTCTCTCTCTCTCTCTCTCTCTCTCTCTCTCTCTCTCGCGACTGCTGGCTGGAAAATGTGCGCCCCGTTTTGTCAACTCATGTGAATAATGTTGTCCGTGCACGTAACGCACGTACGCGAATAGTTAATGCACGTACGAACACGCTTACTCACTCACTCACACACACACACACACACACACACACACACACACACACACACACACACACACACACACACACACACTCTCTCTCTCTCTCTCTCTCTCTCTCTCTCTCTCTCTCTCTCTCTCTCTCTCTCTCTCTCTCTCTCTCTCTCTCTCTCTCTCTCTCTCTCCATTATTCACCTCCTTTCTTCCACCTCGCTCCCCCAGGCGGTGTATTCAGCTCCCCAGCTCGTCGATGGCGCAGTATTCATGCCGCCAAATTAACGCAGCGCCTCCTCCCCGGGACATATGGGCACCCCTGACCACCGAGCCACTCATAATTAAAACACTTATTTAGCTCAGGATATAGATACGTAAATTATGCAAGCGAGCGTGGAGGGAGTAATGGGCGAGGCGAGAGTGTATGCTTGTGTGTGTGTGTGTGTGTGTGTGTGTGTGTGTGTGTGTGTGTGTGTGTGTGTGTGTGTGTGTTAAAAATAGCCTCAGTACGTTTCCTCTCCATTATTTTTTTCATATTTATTTTCTCACGAGTATTTTCTATTCTTATAAGTATAGTAGTTTATTCTTCTTATCTCCAGGTGTTAATGTTATGTTCGTTCGATGTGGTGGGCTTATATATGTAAATAATATGCACACCAGACACGTGTATGATACCAAAAGGCGAGGCAATTTATGCAGAGGCTGGTGTGTTTTTGTGTGTGTAAGCAGATGGTAAAACGTGCTTTAGTGATCACCAGTTTGTGTGTGTGTGTGTGTGTGTGTGTGTGTGTGTGTGTGTGTGAGAGCAAGGGAGTGAGAGAGGACAGCTGTGACCAAGGATTCTTTAGACCTTGACTGTGACAAAGGAACTTAAGGTGAAGCAGGTGACAGTGACGAAGCTAATGCACAGGCCCAGAGCAGGACTCCTCGTGGGTGTGCAAGGTGGCGGAACGGGGGAGGGAGGGGGGAGGAAAGAGGGGCGGAGTGAAGAGGCAGGTGAACGGGGGGAGAGGAGGGACCAAGGGAAGGGGTGAGGTAGGGTGGGGTTGCGTGGAAGATGTGAGGGAAGAATGTTGCATGCACGCCTCGCTCGGCACTTCTGGAGGTCAAGGTTAGAGGTGAGCGGTGAGAGATCTTTGAGGCACAGCAGGTTAAACAAAAAAGAGTAGATACGTACTTTTTATTCACCAGTTAAGTAAGCGTGTGCATGCATGTGCGTGTATGCATGTGTGCGTGTGCGATGGGCATGTCTTACTCACTCCCATCAGTTAAGCAATGGAGGAAGTTGATGAAAAGCAAAGTAAAGGTACGGAAAGTTTATGTTAATAAGATATACCGGGTATCTGGAGATGGAGGAAGAGGAGAAGGAAGAAGAAGAGGAGCTGCCGCGGGATGTCAGAGGTGGAATTCGTGACGGCTGTTGTGAGGGGCGGGGCTGGGTGTGCTGGGGCGGGGCGGCTTGTGGGTGCATGTTAGGGAACAATGTGAGGAATCGGCAGCAGGGAGTCGTGGCGGGAATGGAAGGAGACGTGTGTGGGAGAGAGAACTAGAGGAAGGAACAATGGAAGGGAGCACTGTGGGGCGTCTTTCTGATGGGGAAGTTAGAGCTGCATGAGGATTGTAGGGGAGAGAGAGAGAGAGAGAGAGAGAGAGAGAGAGAGAGAGAGAGAGAGAGAGAGAGAGAGAGAGAGAAAGAAAGAGAAAGAGAAAGAGAGAGAGAGAGAGAGAGAGAGAGAGAGAGAGAGAAAGAGAGAGAAATAAAGGTGTGTAAGAGCTGTGTACCATAGTGAGTGAGAAGATGACACTTGCGTGAGGAAAACAGCGGCAACGAAGTTAATTGTGGGAAAAATATATATATATTCTTACTCGTGAACGTAGTGAGATAAAAAAAAAATGAGGTGTTCAGGAGAGAAAGAGGAAAGAGGGAGGACGGAGGAAGGGGAAGGAGGGAGGGAAGGAGGGAGGGGGAAGAGAGGGAGGAGCGTTATGCAGTGGACCGTAAAAGGAGGTGAGAAAAGGGGAGGTAGAATGGGGGGGGTCGGGAGAGGGGAGTATGGAGATGACGACACTGGAACCAGGAGGGTGGGAGAAGGGAGGTGATAGAGAGACATCTGTGTGGGGAACTGGTTGTCGCCACCGGTGCTGTGGGTCTATGGTGGTCCCTTCCTCTATAGCCCTACGTCCCTCCCCTCCCTCCGCCTGCCACCCTGACCACCTACACTATTAACACTATCCCGTAAGCACACAGCTCGCGTTCAAAGTTATTTTCTTGTTGAATTTAAAGTTAACAATATGAAATTAACACTATCCAGTATCACATCATAACTCAGATTCCGGTTTAAGTTATTTTTTTTCCTCTTGAATATGAACATCCTTGAGTAATACGCGTTTTAAGGTCAAACAAAGAAGACACAGCATTTCTTACCACGACTCTTTTTTTTTTTTTTCTTCTTTTTTCACCAGGCTCTAGTCACTGGGATTTTTAAGCGCGTTTCCGAGGCTGTGGTGATAGTTCAAAAATTATTCTGCAACATTAATAAGAAAAAAAAAAACACATGCACTGCCACGAAATCCAGACTAATCCCCTTTTTAAACGTTGAAATTAGTCCATAGCATAATCCAAAGCCTTTTTAGAACACAGACAAGGGATATAATCTTCTTGTACACAGCGGATGAGGGACGGCGACGCTACACAGCCCAAACAGAACCGTGAGAAAATCCGGAAACCGCCACCAGTGTGTGAGGGAGTGTATCGGCAGTGCATCAAGCGGGCGGTGGGGAGCTCCAAGGGCAGGCAGGGAGGGAGGGAAGGCTGAACGAGGGGGAGCTGCGGGCGGTCGGGCGTCGACCTGTAATAATGACAACAATAACAATGGAGCCACGTGTCGCAGCTTCACGTTGAGGGTCGGCTGTCACTGCCACCAGCTGGGGGGAGGGCAGGGAGGAGGAGGGAGTGGAGAAAGGAAGGAAAGGCGGTGAAGGGAAGGGCATGGAAAGGAGGGAGGATGGTGAGAATGGAACAGTGAAGGAAGCATGAGAAATGTGGCAAGAGAGAGAGAGAGAGAGAGAGAGAGTGAGAGAGAGAGAGAGAGAGAGAGAGAGAGAGAGAGAGAGAGAGAGAGAGAGAGAGAGAGAGAGTGGGTGGAGTAGGAGGAAAACTGAGGAATATTGTCTCCTTAGAATACAAAGGGCGAGATAGTGACGTCCATAAGAAGGAAGGGAATGAAGTGCCTGATGAAATGGAGGAACGTAAAGCAAAAGAATAAAAACAATATCTAGACGCTATTGTTGTTAGGCTTCAGATTACACGATTAACACGTGGGGTTGCGGTAGGTCAGCGGCAGTTTCAGAGAGAGAGAGAGAAAGAGAAGAGAGAGAGAGAGAGAGAGAGAGAGAGAGAGAGAGAGAGAGAGAGAGAGAGAGAGAGAGAGAGAGAGAGAGAGAGAGAATACATGGGTAGAACAGATACTAGGAATTCTGCTGCTTATCTGCTATTCTACTTAGTGCTACTGTTGAACTACGTTTGGAGGAACAAGATAAGTAGGATAGAAAGAGATAAGGAGGAGAGATTGAGCAAAAACAGGAACAACAAAGGAAGAAAATGACTATTATGATGAGAGAGAGAGAGAGAGAGAGAGAGAGAGAGAGGAGAGAGAGAGAGAGAGAGAGAGAGACTTGACAGGGGGTATGTTGTGGCGTGGCGGGTTCGCGCAACACGATGGCCAAGCTGTCACGTCCCTCGCTCTGCTTTCTGCCCTCGCCGTCCTTGCCGCTGAGGGTCACCACTACTTGCCGTGTTTTTTGTTCATCTATAAAAAAAAGCTCGACGTCTGGTTACCCAATAGAGACGTGGTGTTGGCAATCCTGTGGGGCGCCATTGAAAGCGAAACTACGAAAACATCAAACAATAAGAGGGGGAGAGACGCGTCTGCCTGGTTTCGCCTTGGTGGCCCTCGAATCCTGTAAGAAAAAATCAGCATGTGCAAAAAATTCACACCAGACGAGGGAAGAGAGTGAGAAAAACTATACATCACGTCTGCATCCATTGTGTTCTTCTGTGTGTGTGTGTGTGTGTGTGTGTGTGCAGCTTATCAAAGGTTTCGTGAAGGATTCGTGAAGCAGTGTTGTGGTGAGCGACTGCACTGCATGGCTTAGGGTCAAATAATATACAATTAGCGGTAATAGGCGCGAATTCAAGGACTACTTCAAGTCAGATTATTATAACGCTCGCTACGTGCAAGGAAATCCGAGCTGTGGGATGATTATGGTGATTTTGTCATGACGTAACTGGTGATGTAAGGGAACGAGACAGGTAAGAGAAGCTAATAAGGACAAGGAATTCCCACAGGTTAATTGCATTCTTGTGTTACTGGCAAAGGAATGCTTTGTTGACGGTGGCGAGAGAGAGAGAGAGAGAGAGAGAGAGAGAGAGAGAGAGAGAGAGAGAGAGAGAGAGAGTACAGAAGCCTTAGTTTACCATGGTGTTTGTTTCATCTACATACAGAATAGCATTTAACTTGCTTTATTCCACCCAGCCGCTCTCCTCCACCTTCCTTCCACTATAGCCTCCCCTTCCACCTCTCCTCGCATCCACTATTCCACCCATTTCCTCGTCTACCCATCAAACATCTATTTCCCATTTCCTTTGTCGTCTTACTTCCCCTTATCTCCATGAAACCCATCATCACACCCTTCCCCCATCACCACTGCCGCCTCACTTCCCCTCTCCTCACTTCATCACCCGTCACTTCTCTAACCTCTTCCTTCCTCACGCCTACACAACGCAACACAAAGAAAGAACAAACAGCAGCAAACTAGTTATCCTTCACGGGACTACTAAGCCACACTGTCTAATGTACTGTAAAATAAATGGCGTACGTAAGATACAAAAGACTACTCCCCATTCATCTTTTACATCCATTTCTCCTATTACTTCCTTTCCCATCACCGCCACGCCATATGCTGTCCTTCAGTCCCCTTGCACTGCCTCCCCCCCTTGTTGTGCCGCGCCGCCCAGCCCATGCCGAAGCCACAACAAAAATTACCTTCGTTACAGCGTCCCTGGGATTTGTGGGGCGTGGCGCCTCGGCCGAGTCCACCGCTTGGTTCGATTATTAACAGGAACAGAGGGAGAAAAGAGAAGGGCGAGAGGAATAGGAAATAGAGGAAGGATGTATCATTTCAGGTTGTATTCCTATCCCGGTTATTAACTAGAAAAGAGAGAGAGAAAAGGAGGAAAAGATGAAGATTGTAAAGAGGAGTTCAGGTGATTTTCTTGGATTGATCATAATTAACAAGGACAGAAGAAAAGGAAGAAAAAAAGGAATGGAAAAAGTGAAGAATTATATATCAGTTCAGAGAAAGAAGCGAAGAATTTGAAGAGGAGCATGTCAGTTCTCGTGATTTTCCTAGATCGACTATTTACTGGAACAGAGAGAGAGAGAGAGAGAGAGAGAGAGAGAGAGAGAGAGAGAGAGAGAGAGAGAGAAAGGAAGAAAAAGAAGAGGAAGGAGGATTAGGAGGAGGACTTGGCAGCTCTAGTGGTATTGATTGACGCGCCATTTAGACGTTAAGAAAAGGATGGTATTACTGGCAGACCAACAGAAAACGAGCTGCGGTGTGAAATGTGATCAATTCTCACTAAAGGGAACGTCTTGTGATTCACGGCAGGCCTCGCGGCGCTGTCATTATTACGCTTCAGTGCCTTACTTATGTGTTCTAGACGTGTACACACACACACACACACACACACACACACACACACACATACACACCACACATGGATAGATAGATAGATAGATGTTTATTGACCACCAAGTTGAAGATTTACACAATAAATACAGTGGACTTATGGCCCATCAGAATTATGACAACAGTATCACACTGTAGTCACCATGCAATACTGTATGCTTGCGAGACTATGATGGTTCCAACATGGGTAACGATCCAGCAGAGAAGGACGTGCGCATATCCAAAGATTAAAAATAATGTCATCACAAATATAAACAAGCACGTAGCACACACACACACACACACACACACACAACACAGCAGAGAGAGAGAGAGAGAGAGAGAGAGAGAGAGAGAGAGAG
>NC_087154.1:32829526-32832026 GCF_035594125.1 Scylla paramamosain
AAAACAAAGGAAGGAGATGAAAAGACTAAAGAGAAAAAAAATATCAAACCAAACCAAACAAAAAAAAATAATAATAACTGGAAAATTAAAGTAAATGAAGCAAAAGAGAACCAGAAACAGAAGTAAAAAATTGAAAGTGGAGGGAAAAGCAGGAAAGATACGGAGATAAAGAAGAGCAAGAGCAGCAGAAGCAGGAGGAGGAAGAGGAGGAGGAGGAGGAGGAGGAGGAGGAGGAGGAGGAGGAGGAGGAGGAAGGGAGGAAGAGGTTAAGGGTAAGGGGACGAGGAAGAGGAGCGAGGGAAACACAAAGGCAAGAGGGAAAGACAGGACAGCCACCCTTCGCAGACCCTGATCATTTTACTAACCAAAATTTGCCTTTCATGTTGGTACGTCTTACTCCAGGCTTTGTGACGTCACCAGAGAGAGAGAGAGAGAGAGAGAGAGAGAGAGAGAGAGAGAGAGAGAGAGAGAGAGAGAGAGAGAGAGAGAGAAGATGAAAGGGTTTTTAAGTGAAAGACTAATAACGAATATAGGGAGGAAGAGAATCTAAAAGCGAGGGAGAGAGAGAGAGAGAGAGAGAGAGAGAGAGAGAGAGAGAGAGAGAGAGAGAGAGAGAGAGAGAGAGAGGAAAGAAAGCGAAGTACAACAAAGGAAATAACTTGCAAGGTGGAGGAGGAAGACGAAAGTGAAGGACACACGAAAGAGAAACAAAGGAAAAGACTGAGAAGGGGAGAAAAGAACATTGAGATAGAGAGAGAGAGAGAGAGAGAGAGAGAGAGAGAGAGAGAGAGAGAGAGAGAGAGAGAGAGAGAGAGAGAGAGAAATGAGGGTCCATCACGGTAAAAGTCCTCTCCCTCCCTTCCTCTTTCTCCACTATTGTCTTTTTTTTTCTTTCTTTTTCGTTTCCTTGTTTCCTTTCACTCCCATTACTCTAGTTTCTTTTTTTTTTCCAGGACGGTAGGGAAGGGAAGTGTGTGTGTGTGTGTGTGTGTGTGTGTGTGTTATACCTAGAGTACGTAGACACCAGACAGACTGCTGTAGGTGTAGGGAGATGGATAATTAACACACACACACACACACACACACACACACACACACACACACACACACATACATAAGAGAAGTTACAAGTTTACATATCTGCTGTCATTAAGATTTGTAACTCACTCTCTCTCTCTCTCTCTCTCTCTCTCTCTCTCTCTCTCGTCGCTGTATTCTTGGAACTGAGTCTTATTTTTGTTTTTCTTTGCATCGCCATAGGAGAGAGAGAGAGAGAGAGAGAGAGAGAGAGAGAGAGAGAGAGAGAGAGAGAGAGAGAGAGAGAGAGAGAGAGAGAGAGAATAAAGATTGTTCTAAATATACTAAACTTTGCACTTTAACGCTGTGTTGGGATTGGAATTTCATCCTTTGTAAGCTCTGTTAAGAGATTACAATATTTAACCCTCGTTCGTATTGGGTACATAATACATATTGGTAATGTGTAAACAAATGTTATGTATAGATTAGAGCGAGGGATATCCTAGTTGTAATTTATAATGGCGAAGAAAATAAAGAAGCAAAAACATTAAGTAAAATAATGATGTTATCTACAATAATAATAATAAGTAATAGGGTAAGTAGATTATACCACAAATTGTTAAGACATAGAAAGAGAAAATGAAAATATAATATGTCGGTGGTAATGGTGGTGAGGGTGGTGATGATGGTGGTGATGGTGGTGATGGTGGTGGGTGATTGATGAGCCAGGAAGCAGGTGCGTGGCAAGGTAAGCAGGTGAATAATTTAACGAATGAGCCAATTGGATTATAGAATATTCAAACACACGAGAAAAAAGGAACTATGTGTAGGGGGAGAGAAAATACTAGGTTTGTAGGATCCATTTCGTGATTGATTGGGTGAGTGAGCAAGTGAGGGAGACAGAGAAGGAGAGAAAGGAAGGCGGAGATTGAGTGAGTGATTGAGAAATTGGGTGAGTGTGTGTTTGGGGAAGTTTGTCTTGCGCTGTGTGTCTGTGTGTGTGTGTGTGTGTGTAGGAGGCCCTGAAAGAATTGAGTAAATGAGTGAGTCCCCGAATAAGATAATGAGCGAGTGAATATAGTGAATAGGAGAATATGAATCATTGTTAATAAATAAGTAAAAAGTATGAAAATATGAAAAGGTAATTAAACGAGATAACAGGCAAGATACTGAGCTAATGAGACAATGAGTGAGTGATTGAGTGACGACAAGAGATAAAAGAGTAAAATTCAGAAGAAAAAAATATATAAAACCTCACCATTGTGACTTACTGATTCGATAACTGAAATAATCGACGTGTGACAAAAGATAATTCATTATTTCACTATTCAATTACAACGTTAATGTGTGTTGCTTTTATCTGTTGCTATCAGTTTAGTGAGGCAAAGACAACAAAGATCGCCTATCAGTGTGGATCATGTGATATATATTAGTTTTTTTGGCAGTACGATTATATTTTTTTATTGTGTGTGTGTGTGTGTGT
>NC_087154.1:32837026-32869526 GCF_035594125.1 Scylla paramamosain
CTTGGGAGCTTTTCTATGCACTCCCATCTCTGAAATAAATGGATAAATAAATGAATGAATAGATACCGAATTTTCTGTTTTGTTTTGTTGCGATGAAGAGGAAATGTCAGTGATTTGTTACGGTTTTCATTTTCATGCACTGCGTTTAGCGACAAGAAACCGCGAAACCTTTATTATGTTGACTGAAAGCCGCAACCTAAGTCACGAAAATGATCACCGGACCGCTAAAACACACACACACACATACACACACACACACACACACACACACACACACACACACACACACACACACACACACACACACACACACACACACACACACATTCATCAACAAAAAAAACACACAGACGTAAACACATCAGTAAAACTCATTCTACAACCGCCCCCGCTTACACACACTTGCCCAGATCGTTTGTCATGCGAGGACAGGAAGGAAGCAGACGGGTGAAGCAGGAAGAGATCATTCACAAGCATTGCGTGGTGGTGGTGGTGGTGGTGGTGGTGGTGGTGGTGGTGGTGATATTGATAAGGGAAGTAATGATATGGATGGTGACGTCCTATCCATCTCGTATTTCGTGTACAATGCAGTCATGTTCCTTGTTCACACACACACACACACACACACACACACACACACACACACACACACACACACACACACACACACACACACACACACACTCAGCAATCGCATGTTTTTTTTTTCTTTTTTCTTTCTCCTGAACATCCTAAGTCTTCTTCCAGACGGGTTTGGCTTCCCTTATTTCTTTCTGTTCTCCTTTCCTTGCCACCTGCATCTCACACCTCTTCCCTACCCCCCACTCACTCTCTCTCTCTCTCTCTCTCTCTCTCTCTCTCTCTCTCTCTCTCTCTCTCTCTCCTCTCTCTCTCTCTCTCTCTCTCTCTCTCTCTCTCTCTCTCTCTCTCTCTCTCTCTCTCTCTCTCTCTCTCTCTCTCTCTCTCTCTCGCTCTCTCTCTCTCTCTCTCTCTGGTCCTCTCATCTCTCCACTGCCTCGACCTCGTCCTCTTTCCACCACCTTAGTCCTCCCTTTTCCTTCCTGCCTCTCTTTCCTCCTGCCTTCATCCCTCTTCCGCTCCGTCCCTCCTTCTCCTCCTCCTCCTCCTTCTCCTACTCCCCCCCCCGGACGCCTCTACCCTTGAAGACTTTTTCATAGCGCCCCTTCTCCTCCCTCGAGCCTCCAGATCCTATCACGGAGCAGAAGTTTGTCCCTCCTTCCTCCCCTCAATTCCTTCTTCCTCTCCTCCTCTTCCGAAGGCCCCACGCTGCTCCTCGCTCCTGGCTGCGTTTTTCTCTTTACTTCACTGCTATAAATATCCCGCGTTGTCACCGTCTGCTTTCCCCGCTACAGCAAAATGCCATAAAATATACGGTCAAGTTTATTTCCCTTTTTTGTTTTAAAATGCAGCAATTTATTTATGATAATTACCGCCATAATTCTGTGAGGCTGTAAAGAACGTACCAGTTTTCCCTTCGTCTTTCCCCAGCCAGGTCCAGTGTCCCTATTGTGTCTGGCCACTCGCCCACCTGCAGCTTCCTTGTCCCGGGGAGAGGCTTGGTCTGGCCTTTGTTCGAGCTTTTTTTGTGGTGTCGGGGAGTTACTCGCTTAACTCGGCAATGAGCCAACTTATTATGTGATGATACACCACGCTTGTATCGATCGCGGGTGATGGCGTGGATGTGTTTTGCGATCTGAGGACTGTTGCTAGACGAAGACGTCGTGCAGCCGCGCCCAGCAGATGTCCCTTTAAGGAAGATTGATAGGGAATCTCAAGAAGTTATGTTATTCACGAGGGAAATGAAATAAGATAATGCTATCCCTTCTCTCAGCTCCATAATAGCTGTCACCTTTTCCCGAGAAACACCCGTCCGTTCTTCCCAGAATATCACCTCCCGTCCAGGCTTTCCTCCTACTCAGCGCTCTGCCTTCGCCTCCCCAAGACGTCGGGGAGGCGTCAAAGGCAGGAGGCATTAGGAGAGCCGGTGGCGGGTGGCGGCACAATGGGATGGAGCTTTGTGTTCAAATACTCGAGGCACGGTGACTGGCGGCCCTTCCCTACTTCTCTGGGGACCCGGGGACCAGCCCGCACCCCGCTGGAGGGAGCGAGGCCGTGGGTCTACTTCTGAGAGAGGGGGAAGAATGAGCATCTCTTTGTGAAAGAAGAGGGCGGCGCTGAATTTGTTCGGCGCGGGGATGTGAGGAGAGAGGAGGCTATTTACTGAGGGAAGGCGGGAGGAATGACTCGGTGTGTAGGCAGCGGGACAAGGAAAGAGCAAGAGTTTTAAGAGGGAGAAAGTTTGGTTGTTTCTCAACAGAAGAACAAGTATAGAGACGCCAGCTGGTGTGGGAGATAACAAGGGGAGGAGGAAGAGTGTCGGCAAGAGGCGATAAAAAGAGGTGAGACGGGGGAAGAGGAAAAAAAAATTGGGACGTTGTCTAAGACGCCATGACGGCCAAGATAACTGAGGACATAGATTTTTTTTTTCTCAGACTCCATTCTTCCCCGTGTACTATACAGGTAATTCAGTGGGAAAATTAGTGTAATGTGGACGTAAGACCGTTTATCACATCTGACAGCCATCACACGGACACAGAAAGCGAGGCCATGCAGCAAAAGAAAGTAGTCTGCAGAAGTTTACACAAGTTAATACCACGCCCGTACAAATCACCAGTTTGTCGCCCTGTAACAAGACAAAACTTCCGAGATAAATGCATAGGCACATTTAGGAAACGTAAAGGTTATCAAAGTTTTACTCTTAAAGGTAAACTTGAATAGTAGTGTCGAAGTCGATTGGGCCGCCTACACCAGAATACCAGATTTCCTTTTTGTAGTTAGTTCTTAGTTAGTGGTGGTAGTAGTAGTAGTAGTAGTGGTGGTAGTGGTGGTGGTGGTGGTGGTGGTTGGTGGTGGTGATGGTGGTGGTGGTGGTAGTAGTAGTAGTAGTAGAGTAGTAGTTGTTGTTGTATTTGTAGTGGTAGTAGTAGTTGTTGTATTATTGTTATTATTATTAGTAGTAGTAATTGTTCTCTCTCTCTCTCTCTCTCTCTCTCTCTCTCTCTCTCTCTCTCTCTCTCTCTCTCTCTCTCTCTCTCTCTCTCTCTCTCTCTCTCTCTCTCTCTCTCTCTCATTGCCACTCCTGCTGCTGACTAGTGTTACTGATTCCACTGTCATCGCCAATTCTTGTCACCATTTTTATTACCTCCTCCCCTCACACCCTCCCCAAGAGAATCCCTCACAACATCTGAAACCCTCACCTTTGTCAATCTATCGAATCTGCATTTAATGACTGGGATCTGTGTGGTGTGCAGGTGATTCGTTTTGCGGGCGAGGGGATGAGAGGAGGGCCGGCAAGGGATCTGAGGACGGATGCACGCAGACTGCCACCGAACAAAGAGCTCAGCTGTGACTTAAGTAAATCCAGTCTTAGTCCTTGGAGGAGGTCGAGGAGATGATGTCAAGGGTTGTGTTTGCAGATGGCTTTCCTATCACTGTACTCCTTCCCTTGCCATAAATCCGTGGATCATCTCATTCCCTCCGCGGTCTCGTGTGAGTAATGGTGCTCCTCACTGATCAATTAATTAGCGTTGTATACTCTTGGTGGTCTTAAGTCTGCCGGGTAGTCTCAGTTTAGGGGCGACTGGCCGGTGGTGTTGAGTGATAATCATTGGCATTAAGGCCCCGATATTGAGTTGTCTGCGTCTGGCTAGCCATTAAGCAAGAGTTGACGCTAATGTAACCTGTGCATAAATCCTTATCAGCTAAGGTCTGCTGCGGCCATAATCATCGTGCTATTTTCTTGTCCGTGCCTTTTGGAGTGGTTAGTTTAAGCGCAGTGCCCGCTTATCTCAACTGCTGCCTGCCTAGTCTTGTGTTGCAGTGTAGCGGGAAGAGTTATGGTATTAGTGGTAGTAGTAGTAGTAGTAGTAGTAGCAGTAGTAGCAGTAGTAGTAGTAGTAGTAGTAGTAGTAGTAGTAGTAGTAGTAGTAGTAGTAGTAGTAGTAGTCGTTGTTGTTGTTGTTGTTGTTGTTGTTGTTGTTGTCGTTGTTGTTGTTGTATGAGTAGTAACAAGAGCAGCAGCAAACCTATATTTTAATAACTACTGATACTACATTTTATAGTTGCATGTTAGTAGTAGTAGTAGCAGCAGTAGTATTAGTATTAGTAGTAGTAGTAGTAGTAGTAGTAATAGCAGCAGCAGCAGCAACAACAACAGTACCAGTAGTAGCAACATTAGTAATAGTAGTAGCAATAGCAGTAGTAGTAGTAGTAGTAGTAGTAGTAGTAGCTAGTAGCTACTAGTAGTAATAGTAGTAGTAGTAGTAGTAGTAGTAGTAGTAGTAACCACCACCAAACCTCTATTTTTAACCACAACAATTACTACATGCTACATACATTTCACAGTTTGCACGTGTGTGTGTGTGTGTGTGTGTGTGTGTGTGTGTGTGTGTCTCATAGGGGAACAGGGCCTTGTATAGATAGCGTGACCCTCCCAGGCTAGTGACAGTGAAAGATGAGGTAACAGTGCGTACGGGAGATGAACCGAGAGATATTTATTGGTTCTTGAGTGTGTGGCCTTGGCGTCGTACGAATCTGATCGGGCCGCCTCCCTATTCACTCTGTGTGTGAGGGTTGCCCACCACAGCACCGCCACCACCGCCTCGCCCACCCTATCAAACACACCATCTCGGGGCCCAGGCACTCGTCCAGACCACCCTTTCATCCCTCACTCCTTCACTCCCTCCTCGTCTCGCCTATGCCTTCCTGTCTGGCCATCCCGTCCTCCCCCTCCATCTCTCTCTCTCTCTCTCTCTCTCTCTCTCTCTCTCTCTCTCTCTCTCTCTCTCTCTCTCTCTCTCTCTCTCTCTCTCTCTCTCTCTTACAATCGATGAAGGTGGAAATATTAAAGCGTAATATTTATTTTTATCTTTTTCGAGTTAAGACTGCTAGATCATTTTTCAATATCTCACATGTAGTTTTTGCATATTTGATTTCCCGCGTAAAATTTCGAGAATCTCATCCACTTTCTATTTTAACGGAATACTGAAAACGTAAAACAGGGGAAATAGATAAAAAAAAAAAAAAAAAACTCTTCTCTTTACGCATCAAATAAGCGACATATGCAAATCTTACCGGTGATATAAACCCTAGCCATTCCCTCACGCTAGGTAGGTTTTTCCTTTCATGCATATTCGATAACAACAACAATATTATTCGTCAAATTATCGGGGCGTGTTTAATCTTAGGCCAAAACGGAGAGTTGGGTGAGAGAAGGGAGAAGAGTTGAGGGGGAAGGGGGGAATACCTGGGGCGCTTTCTGGCTCGTTCCCGAAGCAGCGGCGTCATAAACAACACCATTCAATTAGGCTCGGGGATGTAGCACTCGTTTATGATGCTCGCCTCACTCCCTTGCTCCACCGCCGCCACGCCAGGACCACTCAGCTCTACTTCGTTACCTTGCTCGCCCATTCACTCCCTCCCTCCCTTCCTCGATGCTATCCACGTTTCTCTCTCTTTCTCGCTTGTATTTTTTTTTTCTCTTTCTACTCCCTTGTCTCCATTCCCTCTCTTGGTACTATCCATGTTTATCTGTCTTTCTCTCTCCTTCTCGCTTTTTCTTTCTCTTCTTATTTCATTGCCTCCTTTTCCTTTTTCTTTTTTGCTATTCGCGTTTATCCCTCTCTTTTCCTTCCTCTTCTCTTCCTTTTTTTTTGCTCTTACTATTCGCGTTCATCCTTCTCTTTTCCCTTCTCCTATCTTTCATTACTCTTCTTCCTTTTTCCCTCTTCCTCTACTCTTTTATCTCTTCCTACTCCTTTGCATCCATTTCCTTCTTGATTGTTTTTTTTTTTTTCGTTCCTCCTTTTCCTCTTTTTTCCTCTTCCTGCTTCATTTCCATTACCCTTTTGCTAGTATTCACGTCCCCTCTTTTTTCCTTCCTCTTTTCCTCCCTTTCTCTTCCTTTTCCTTCCTTCTCTTTTTTTCCTTTTTCTTTTTCGCTCACTTCCATTCTCTCTCCTGCTATTATTCACGTTTCTCCCTCTTTTTTCCTCCCTATTTTCCTCTTCTCTTTTTCCTCTTCTTCCTCATCTCCGTTTCCCTTTGCTAATATTCGCTGTCCTTTATCTTGTCTTCTTCCTCTCCTTCCTCCTCTATTTTTCTTCCTCTTCCTACTTCCTTACCTCGTTTCTCTCTCTCCTTCCTCTCCTTTTTTTATTCCCTTCTCTCTTTCGTCATCATCCATTATTGTTCTCTTACTTCCCCCTTAAGTAGATTTTTTTTTCCTCTTTCCATCTCTCTCTTTCATCTTTTTTTTTTTCTCATCATCACTTTCTGTGGCTATACATTCGTTCACGCATTATTTTACGTCTTCATTTGGTCATTCCTCGTCATTTTGTTTGATTTCTCTCTCTCTCTCTCTCTCTCTCTCTCTCTCTCTCTCTCTCTCTCTCTCTCTCTCTCTCTCTCTCTCTCTCTCTCTCTCCACGTCACTCACTCACCAGCGTCAGTTTCTCATGTCTGATTTCAGAGGCTTCGTTCATTCTCGTTGATGGAAGATTCACTGTCATTCCTGTCACTTCTATCAGTCTCTCTCTCTCTCTCTCTCTCTCTCTCTCTCTCTCTCTCTCTCTCTCTCTCTCTCTCTCTCTCTCTCTCTCTCTTACTACTACTACTACTACTACTACTACTATTTCTTCATTTAATATCCTCCTCCCCCTCTCATCTCATTCATTCATACACTCATCCCAGTGCCCCTCCTCTTACTATTACTACAAAATGCTCCTTCAACCTTTTTCTTTTTCTTTTTTGTATCCTTATCTCTCCCTCCCTCCGTCCTATCATCCTTTCCTCCGTTCCTCAGTTCCCCCTCCCTCTCCTCCTTCATCTCTTCATCACCTTCCACTCCCTCTTATCCTTAACAATTTTTTATCCCTCTCTCTCTCTCTCTCTCTCTCTCTCTCTCTCTCTCTCTCTCTCTCTCTCTCTCTCTCTCTCTCTCTCTCTCTCTCTCTCTCTCTCTCTCTTTCATTCACAACTCTTCACAAACTCATATCGCTCACTCATTTTTACCTCTCTTCCTCTTCCTCCTCCTCCTCTTGTGCCTCCTCTTCTTGCATCCTCCCCCTCCTCTTCCCCCTCCCTCAGGCTCCGTTCCCACCCCTGCCCTGGGACAATATCGAGCCCAGGAGTTGACACCGCCCATTCTAGTATCGGTGGTCGTAGGTTCCATGCACTAAAGCAGAGCGTACTACTCTCACGTGGCTTAAAGGGGAGCTGCCGAGCCTCCAGTCCGCCTCTCCGCCTGTCTCGCCGCCGCCACCACTACCACCACCACCACCACTACCACTATCGCCACAACAAATTCAGAGCCTTGCCTTGCTACCACAATCGAGTTCACGAGTGTCCAGAATCGTCAGTTGTATTGCTATTGTTAATGTTACTATGAGTGTTGAGGGTGTTAATGTTGTTGTCTTTGGAATATGTTGTAATGTAGCAGTTTTTAAGTTGTTACTACTACTACTACTGCTACTACTACTACTACTACTACTACTACTACTACTACTACTACTACTACTACTTTCACCACCACCACCATTGCTATTTCTATTTCCACGAACATCACCGCATTTCAATCTTTTTCTCTGTTTCCTCCAATCTCCTTTCCTCCACTGCTTTATCCCTCCTTCTTCCGTCCCTGCTTCCTTTCCTCCACTCTCCACTCGCTCTTCCTCTCTCTCTCCTCCAGGGACAATGTAACTTTGCTGTTGACTCTTCTGTATTGGAAA
The DNA here is from genome assembly GCF_035594125.1 of Scylla paramamosain. Lineage (NCBI taxonomy): Eukaryota > Metazoa > Arthropoda > Malacostraca > Decapoda > Portunidae > Scylla > Scylla paramamosain. The sequence goes on from NC_087154.1 coordinate 32,844,835, forward strand.
GCATAATAAAAATTGATATCACTTCCATGTCACATTCAGTATTTCGCTCTCTTGAAAGCTTTATTTTTTTTTCCTTTCCCCGTTGCTTGTTTATTTCTCTTTTCGTTGTGTTGTGAATGTGTTTTGTTCGCTCACAGATGATTCTCCTACAGTGTTTTTTTTTCTTTTTTTTCTTTTTATTTTTTATCACTCTTTTTCCAATGGAGGTTTTGCTACATTTACTGACGTAACGGGAATCTGTGCCTAGTGTTGCAGTAAAAAAAAAAAATGCGCCATATGACCCTTGCGTTGCTGCGGCGCACTAAACTAATCACTCATTCATGCGGGAAATATTAAACCGTTCAGCGTATGTGTTGTAATAAAGATGTTTAATTCTCAAGACTAACCAACAGAGCAGCATCGTCACGGTCGTTCTTGTGAAAATTGAGACGAGATTCTTGAGACAGACACACTCTCTCACATACACATCGACACCTCTTATATGGAATTGCCGACCTAGAAACCAAACTTGTATAGGATGTTGTGTCGCGAGTCTTGTGTCCTTCTCGTATCCGTTATCTTAGGCAGCTTCCCCCAGACTCAGACAACAAACAATCTACGTTTAATAACCTCAGCAGCTCCACGGCTTCCATTCCTCCCGCTTCTCCTTCCGTCTCCTCCTCCTCACCTATCTCCCCCTTGTCGTGCCATCTCATCTTAAGTCCTTCCCCTTTTCTCCATCTTCGCTCCTCTCTTCAATACTCCCTTTTTGTTCCTCGTACTTCTAGAGGTTTTCCTTTCTTTTTAACTCTTTTCGTTTCTCCTCTCCCATTATTTCTCTGTTTCGTCCTTTCTTATTCTCCGTCTCTCCTTTTGCCTTCTTTCATCTTCACTTCACTCTTCAATACCTCTTTTCCTTTCCCTTGCTCTTCCCACAATCCTTTCCCTTCCCTGTTTCAACCCTCATTCAGGATTTTCTTTCCTTGCCTTTGAAACTCTCCGCTACTCCTTTTCTTTCCCTTGTAAAGTCGCCCTCCCTCCCACGCTGCCTTTCCTTTCCCCTAACCTTCCTCGTCCTTCCTCAATCTTTTCTTCCTCAATTCTTGTTATCCTTGTTGCCCACCCTTCCCCTCCCTCACCTTCGCTACTGCTGCTCCCACGCCTTCTTTCGTTACTACCCTTTCCTTATCCCTCTTTCATCTCTCCTTGCTGTCCTTTTCCACCCTCTCCCTTGCCTTCGTTCCCACCTACAATCCTCTACACTTTCCCAATCTCCACTTCCACGTTCCATCACACCTGCGCTATCTCCACCTTCACCCTGCTTTCCCCAGGCGATTGAGGGATGAAGAAGTGAACAACAAGTGTCCTCCTAACCCTAGGCAGCACACTGGAACGTAGATTGTGAAGACCTGACGAAGGAGCGAGAAAGAGAGAGACAGGCAGGGGTAGCCTAGATCCGATTAGGGTCTTGCTCGGGTACGCGGAAATATAAGGTTTGCTGGGTCCTGAACTCTGAGCAGGGGAGAGGGAAGGTTATAAAGAATGGAGATGGGGCGAGGGAAAGAGGGCGAGGGTCAAGGCGAGGTATTAGCGTTAGCCGAGAGGAATCAGTAAATCTGGGAGAGAAGGAAAGTTTAACGTCAAGAGGAGAGTCATTAATAGGAGGAAGAGGAAAATGTAGAACGCTAAAGTTAGAACATTTTGGAGTTTTGGTGATAATGCAGGAGGATAACGTGAGGGTTTTGTTGAGGAATGTAGAAGTGCTGAGTGTAAGGGGAGATCCTTTTAGATTTAAAATTTAGGAAAAATTACTGCTGATGATAAAAATTACCCTAATAATAACAATAATGCTGATAATAGAAAACGAACATGGAACTGAAAATATTTAAACCGGAGAATGAAAGAAACAAAACCAGTTAGTGTTCTTGCATTGGCCTTAAAGGGAGATGATCCGGTGTTCACTAATAAAGAGCAAAACTACCCGGTATCCACCAACACACTATAATAAAATAGTGAAAAAAGAAAACTTAAGTCATTCAAATCTAACAGTGAAAGAGACCAAAAGAAAGAAAAACTAGCACCAGTCAATTACCCCACATTGTTTAAAGGCCAAAACTACTTTAGAGCAGACAATGGCGAAAAAAAAGAACATCCCACCGCTGCCACCATATATTATCCGCGAGACTATCCCCGTAAGACACCTCAGCACTATATATCTCCATGCTTTCTTTGACCACCAGATAGATGATCAAAAAAGGATTTATGGAAGCCTTCGTGACCTAAGCCGACAGCAGTTTATTTTTGGCGGCGCTGGTCCTCGTTAGTGATATGCATGTTTGGGCCGAAGTCCTATAATTAGCGGCCAATTCGTCATCAAGATTAATGGTACTTCCTAATTACCTATTAAAGACATGTCACCGCTGTTATGGGGCGGCCGATGATACTTAACTTACTTGAGCGCTCGTAAATTACACAGCACAACCCGGCATGGTGACGCTGAGGTTTATCTGTCACCAGTGCCATATGACTTCATTGTTGCAGTGCTGGAATTAAATGAGTCACGCAATGAGCTGTCTATCAAAGGAAATGAGTATTTATCTATTTATTCGATTTATTTTATTTATTTATTTATTTATTTTATTATTTTTTTTTTTTTTTACCATCATGATCAGGCATAAATTGTTAGTGACATTTCAAAGCTCCCTCATTATCCTGGAATTTAGATTTTTTTTTTTTTTCGGAGTACTGAAAATATGTTAAGTTTTTTGGGGTCTTTTTTTCAGGAAATTGAAATAGAAAGGGATTGATTTTCGTCATCTCCTCTATCTGTTATTAAAGGGAATTAAAGTTCAAGTGGGCTTTCAACTCCCTATTATGCAAGGACAGAAGAGCCATAATTGAGTCCGCTTCATTTGCCTATTCCTTTACCTGTGATGCTTTGACACTTGAATCAAAATTGGTGTTTTGTTGCTCTATTTCATCACCTATTCCCCTTCTAGTCCCAGACCAGTGCAGCATCCCTCCATTACCCCGGCGGTATTAATTACACATTCATGTATTCGACCACGCCCATTTCCAGCACCCCACGCCCATTTACCTATTACAGCCTACCTTTGTACGCCTCCTGTCTCGTCCCTCGTGCTCCCTCTCCCCCCGGCTTGTGTGCTCTCTGGTTCCCATTCCCCCCTCCTTCCCTCCCTGTTCCTTCCTCTCTCTCACGCACCGCCTCACCTCCCTCCCTTTCTGTCTCCCTTCTTTCTCTTTCCTTCGTTCCCATTTTCTGCTCAGTGTTCTACTCACATGCTTGATACATAACCCTTAACGCTACGTAATCCATTAGGCATTTATTTATTTATTTGTCGTCGTACTGCTCCGAGCTTCATACGAGTAATACTCCTAGTTATTACGTTGGCTGAGTAGGTGCATTTAAATAAGATTAAGATAAGAAAAAGTGTAAACAATATTTTTATTCGTCTTTGTCAACTCTGATATATTTACACGTCTACTGTACGAGTATTTACCGTATTTTTTTTCGTGCCTATGTTCTAAAGTGTTTCTTCCGCACCTCTGTTTTCTCTAATATATATGAACACAGTACAAGCCTCATGTTTATCAAATAGAAACTTACACCTCTACTATATTCACCCTCTCGTTGCTTCCCGCATGTGTTATCCTCCTCACAAGACCCTCCTTACTTTCTCCTTATCTTACATACACGGAATGCCTGAATGCCTCCCACCAACTGTCCTTTAATCCCCATCCTCAGAGGAATTCACACTCACACCCGACACACCACCCAGACTCCTTAAACGACCCTTCTCCCACCGTCCTCACATTCCTCTCCCATCACCGATACCCCAGAGTAGCACGCCCACCTACTCCCACCACCTCCTCCACTAGCACCCCTTTAACTTCCTACCTCTGCCCGCCCTCCACCACCCACAAGCCTAATTCATCATCCCTCGCCTCCCTGGAGTCTCCCACAGTGAGAACCCCGCTCAGTTTAGGTTAAATCCGGGTCAACTCGTGTCATATGTCGGGTGCGTAGATGGCTAGGTAGATAAATCCCCTGATAGAATAGAGGATTAAGCTGGAGAGGATTAGGTGAAGGAGACGTCGCTCGGGTTCCGTGTTGGCTTGTTTGGTCGCTGATAAGCATAATTATTCCTGAGGACGTGTTGGGTCCTCTTCTCGTATCCTGTTTGTCCTCCCCGACCTGAGTGAGCGAGCGCCCCTCCTCCATCTCCTCTTCGTCTTCCTCCTCCTCCTCCTCCTCCTCCTCCTCCTCCTCCTCCTCCTCCTCCTCCTCCTCCTCCTCCTCCTCCTCAGGCGTCTTGCGTACCTTGAGAAACTTCACCTGGTCAGCCTTTTATTTTCCTTGTCAAGATATAATTTACCGGGACCTTGGTTTTTGTTATTCAAATTCTTTAATCCAAACTGATGGATTTTCACCTACTGTCTACGTATTTTTACTCCACGAAAAATAGCAATGTAACATCAGTGTATAAAATGAAACGTATATAGTGGAAAATCTAAACAAACACGCCAGAAAGTTTTGTTGAAACAAGGTAAGCTCTTGAAAATGTCCAAATACACGAGTTGTCGGAATTGCAGGAAAGGTGGAAATGGAAGCGAGTATTCTGTTCAAGATGTCAAGGGTCTGCATGCCAGTATTGGGGACGGGAGATTGGAACTCAAGTGTAAATCGCATCAGGAAAATAGACAGAATGCGTGCGAGGGTGAGCTGCAGCGAAACCCGAGTGTGCAGCAGAGGAGTAACGGGCAAGATGTCATGTAGGTGCAATGCTTCTGCCGTGACCAGTAAAGCAATGTCTGTGGTTTTGATGATAGCGAAAAAACAAAATTAATTTCACAAAAAGTTGCCTTAGTAATAAAATTATATCACTATTGATAGAAAGTACTCTTCATTTTTATAGCAAGTTGCTGGTCGGTGCTTTTATTTATTTATTTTATTTTATTATTTTTTTCAGAGTAAATATCAGATATTTTTTTATGGGAATTATTTTCATTTTACAAAACAGATCAGCAGTTACTGTCCTGATGGTAGGGAAAAAGAAACATTTAAGTAGAAAATAATTATCACATTGCAAAACAGGTCACTAGCCACTATCCTAATGGAAAGGAAGATAAAAGATCATCGTTGTAGAAAGTAATTATTTTGCAGAACACAACACACTAGTCACTGCTCTCTTACGTAGAAAGGCAGAAAAATAATTGTAGTAGAAAGTAGTTAGCATTTTACAAAACATGCTGCTAGTCACTGCTTCAAATATAGTCACTGTAGTATTCAGTATTTTACAATGCATGTCATTAGTCACTGGCTGTATATGAAGCTTTACTGTAGGATAAAATACCTTAAAATATCAGTGAAATAATATCCATATTATTAATGACAGAAATTAAGTCACTATAGCAGAAATTAATCATCATGTTAAAGAAATGGCTGGTCGCTGCTCACATTGCAGTATTACTGAAAATCAAAATACAAATAACAAATACTAATACAGTATTTTCATTGGTAAAAAAACTAGATAACTGTAGCGAAATAATCTTAATAATGCAAATCGCGTCCCCCGTGGCTGGTCGCATTGGAAGCTTTCAGCCAAAACAGAACAGCAATACCGTAAATGAAGGTCCGTGGCTGGAAGGGAGTGGCGGTGCATCGAGTGTCCCAGAGTGCCAGGAATTATTACACACTGCAGGAATTATTTATACATGAAACCCAAGCATATAGTTTCTCTCATTCACCATTTTTACACGCTGGGAGAAGGAAAAAATAAATATTTAATCCGTCCCCGTCTCTGTTATTCTGGGATCCGTGAAAGAACTGCGCGTTTGTATTACGTTTTCGGTCAGTTATTTTCAGCAGTGACTTATTTATACACACAGCAAGGCGGAGTTCGTGGTGTGTTGGCGTCGGTGACGTCACTTGGCCGCGCTGCACGTCCCTCCATGCCTTGATAACATCCTCTCCTTCCTTCCTTCCCTTTCCTTCCATCCATGGCTCACCCTCCTGCTCTATCATCTCTCCTGCCATTCACGTTCATTCATTCTTTGCTTCTTTATTTTATCTTCCTTCCATCTGCCTTCTGTTTCCTTTTTTATTATCTTTTTTTCTTTCTGCACTTTATTTTTCTTTCCTTTTTCGCTTTCTTCTGTTTTTTGTCCTGTTTGTCTTTTTCCTGACTTTCTGCTTTTATTTGATAATTTCTGGCTTTTTTCGTGTTCCTTTCTTTCTCTTTTATTGCATCATCTCTGCCTTTCTCCTCCTCCCTTCTACTTCATCCTGTGTACCTGACGTCCTTTCCCTCTCCCTTCCCTCCCTCCTTCCTGTCCTCTTTTCTTCCTTGACCTCCTGTCTCTTCGTCCCTGTTTTCTCTTTTATTACCTCATCTCTACCTTTTTCCCTTCCCCTCCCATCCTTTCATCCTGTGCACCTTTCCTCCTTTCCTTCATCTCCTCTCTTGTTCCCTCCCCTTTTGCTCGATCCTATGTGCCTTTCTTCCTTCCCTCCTGTCCTCCTTTCTTCCACTCCCTTCCTCTCCCCTCCTCTCTCCTCTCACCTCCTCCCCTCGTGCCTCCTCCTCCTGTGTACACCTCCTGTCGGGTTTCCCTTGATTGGCTCGCCTGTCTCTGCCCACAAGACTGACGGACCCACGACTCTGGCTCAGGACGATGACCTTGCGCCCCCGTGTGCGTGTATGTGTGTGTGTGTGTGTGTGTGTGTGTGTGTGTGTGTGTGTGTGTGTGTGCCTCGCCAGCGGGACCGCCAGCTGCTGCTCTGCCGGAAACCATCAGGCAAATTTGAATAAATGAATAAAAGAGGTCCATGGAAAATATTTTACCGCTACTGTGGATCTTTTTTTCCTTCTTTTTCGTTTTTCTTTCTTTTTTTTTTTTCAGTGGATGCCCTCAATGTTACTGCCTCTCCTGTAACCTTCAGAGGCGAGATGGTATACTTGATGGCTTTCCGCTGTCTCTTATCTATCTCACCACAACCTTCCCTCTTTCCCTCCCTCACTTTATCCTTCTCCTATCCTCACTTCATTCTTCTATCCTCCTATCACTTAATCCATCCCAGTTTTCCTCTCTCACACTCCATCCCTCCTTTTTTTTTTTTTTTCTCATGAATCTAACCAAGTCTTTCTCTCCCTGACTTTATCCTTCCTATTTCTCTCCCTCATTCTATTCTTCCGTCTCTCTTACTCTCCCTCACGCCATCCTTCTCTTCTTTTTCCTTCTCTCATTTCATTCATCTCTCTTTTCCTCTCCCACACTATTCATTTCTATCTCCCTTATTCCATACATCACTCTTTCCCTTCATCACTCTCTACCTCCCTCCCTCCCGCCCTCCATCTTTCTTTCAGCGTTACCGGATACCATTTCCACAAGAGACTCACTGACATATTATTAAACAACTCATTTCCCTGAAGAACCTTGTAAACTGTACCACTTATTCAGAAACTCATACGCGTGATTGTTCCCTGCAGACTGTGGGTGGAAGGGAAAAGATTTACTTAATAATCTGATATTTTGTCGTATGGTAGGCAGAAAGGCAAGTTTTTCTTTCGTTCTTTACTTATTTATCTGTATATGTAAGCTTTTTTTTTTTTTTTTGCTCAAAGAGAAGCAAACCAAGGGTAAAAACAATCTGGAAAAAAAAAAAAAGGCTGCTAATGTCTCTTGCAAAATAGAAAAAGAGAGCAATGTCAAAAAGAAAGAACCAATTCAATAATAGATGTGCTTTAAAACTCCTCTCTTAAAATTAACAAGATATCCAGTGAAGCTACGTAACTTATTAGTAGAAAGAATGATCCTTCGCTTTATCTCTGCCCTGTCTCGGGTGCTCAGGGATATGTATTAATTTAAACCTTGATTGCACTCATGATATCAAATCCGGTGATAAAGTAATTGACTTCCGTAACCTTTGATAGCCTTTACGTATATTTATGGCCTTTTTTTCCCCCGCAGCACCAACACCGTGAAGCAAGGTGTCTCTTGCATCCACGGTTTATTGAATATTAATCCGTTTACACCTGCGGATAATATTTCGAACTTCTTACCGTCACCAGTTGGTTATCAGAGTAAATAAATATATAACTGTGGATGGCATGAGTAATTAGTATTTATTTTTTTTTTTTTTACGTCTTAATAAAAAAATACATGAGCAAAATTTTATCCTTTCAGCCATTAGACAAATTCGCCACAACAGCTTACAGCTTTTAAAACACTTTTTTTTGTACAACAGTCTATTAACTAACCAAATAGCCTGGAAAAGAGGAAACTGACTCTCTCTCTCTCTCTCTCTCTCTCTCTCTCTCTCTTCTCGTATATTCATGCAAACGGTTCTTTATAGTGTTTTCAATGTCAATGAACGACAGCCACAGCAGTAAAAAGCATTAAAATAAATCTCTCGCAATACCCAGAATACAATAAAACTGCTGCGTCTGTACTGAAGGGATTAACAACAATCTCGTCCTGCAGCACCTCGGGGTCAGTTTCCTATCGACTCCCGCTCACCTCAGGACACTCCGAGGCTTGTTACTATCATATCGGGGCGATATTTTACACGCTATTATTTGAACTCGATTACTGTTATTGTCTGGTCCTTATTATTTCCCACTGCCGCCATTCAGGATACTGGAAATGACTTAATGCTGCGAGGTTGGCCAGGGACGAGGTGCGTGGGATAGCGTGAGGAGCGAGCGATGTCTGATTATATTTGTATTGGCTATGTGACACGAGGCGCTTCAAAGGACTAGCCACGCTGATACGGATCTTACAACACACGCGGATTATATCTTTTTATTGGTGTTTTTATTGCTATTTTATTTTCTGTTACTGTTACTGTTTTTTTTCTTATAATTCCGGAACTATTTTTTTTTTTTTTTTCATTTTTTTTCTCTCACTTTCCCAGAACGACCACGGTTTTCTCCACCGCACTCGTATTTCTATTTTACAGTTTGTGGGAATCATATCTGTTTACTATTGTTTTTTTTTTTTTTTACTAAAGGACTACTATTATTTTCTCATTATCTTAGAACACCCTACTTTGATTATTACACAGTTTTCTTTATAGCTTTCAAAACTGCTACTCTCCTGGACGACTACTTTGTCCTCTCACCTCCCTAGAACTACAAATATCTTACAACGCCTTGGGATCACATTTTTTCCTACAGTTTTTTCCCTTACAGATCTCAGAACAATACAAGTCTTACAACATTACAACGACAACGGATCTGTCACTACTTCGGAACTACTTTCAAATTCCGTCACCTCCTCAGACATCCTATTCATTGCCTTTCTTTCCTATATATAACTATCTCCTTTACAAAGTTACAAATATTGGTAATCCTCAAAGCACTTTGAAAAGACTACAATTCTTGCCAACCTCTCTTCGCCTGCCTAGATTTTCTCCTTTAGCATCTCTCATTGTTATTAATATTTTTCTAGCAATTCCAAAGCTGCTGTTTACTACTTTTTGTTTTTTTCACGCCGTTTAAAGATTAGTTTTCTCTCCACTCAGATTTACTACTACTACTACTGTTCCTCTCTTCTTTCTCTCTTTCTTCACCTATGTACTATCTCGCACCGCCTCTCTTTACACTATTTCTTTTATAAATTAAGAACCGTTACTCTGTCTTACAACCAAGAACGACCATGTACAATGTCTCACCGCCATAGAAATATTACTGTCTCGCTTCACATACCCAGATAACCTGTACAATACCTCTCTGTACTGTTCTCCTTACTACTCCAGCACCTCAGCCATATTCCACACCACGCAAGAACGACTATACTGTACTACACCTCTTGCCTAACCTAACCTACCCAAACCTAACCAACCAAGAACTACCACTGCCACTACCATTACTACCCGTCACTTTCCAGACATCCAGTACAGTACCTCTTCTCACAACTCCAGAACCACTACCATATCCCACACCACATCACCCAAGAAAGACTACACTATACTACACCACTAGGCTCACTACCCTGAAATTACCACTATCACTACTACCACCACCACTATCACTACCACCTGTCACCTTCCAGACATCCTCCAGCGCTTTTACGACCTTACGACCTCCCTGGAGTCACTGCCATTTTCTCCACCAACTTCCAGAGTCTCATTCCGAGGCTCGCACTGCAATAATTCATCAGAGGAGCCGCGCAGGCATCCAGCTGAGGGTCACGGCCCGCTGCTGGCGTTATGGATGGTGAGGGTGACAAGGGCGGTGCTGGAGCGGCGCGCGTGACTGGTATGGGAAGAGAGAGAGGTGGAAGTCTTGACGCACCGATGAGTCCTGATGCGAATGGTGTGCTGGGGAAGGATGGTAAGGGCTGGAATACGTAGTGGAGGGGATGTGTGGACGAATGAAGGACAGAGAGTGTGAGAGACAGAGGGCGTTAATGGCGGTAACATGTGAATAGGGAATGGATAGGTGGAGAAAAGAAGAAAAAAGAAATAGGAAAGCAAAGGAAGAGGGAGATAAGCGGTAGATATAAGGGGGACAACAGTGGTAATGTAAAGGAATGGAGGAAGGAAAGGGGGTTAAGAAAAGGAGAGGGGGGTGATGGTAAATATACAATAGTAATGATGGCTTAGAGGTGAAGTTGTTAAGGGATTAGAAAGTATTATTAGCTAAGTTAAATGGTGGGTTATGTGTGGTTATGTGTCTACGTGTGTGTATTGGGGGGGGAAGGCGGGGAAAAGTGTAGCAGGGGGCAAGTGTACAAGTTAATGGGCTGGTTAATGGCAGGGAAATATCTATGGTGTGGAAGGAGTGATTATCCTGCCCTGCTGTTTCCACGGGTTTACATATCGTAAAGGTAATAGCAAAACTTACGACTTTTTCACCAACTAAAACACTCCCTCGCTCTTTTACCTCTCACCTCGACGATTTCACAACCACCACACCATCTTGTTCCACTCTCACGCCTCCTTCACCACTCTCACGACACTTTCATCCAGATTAATCAGTAAAAAATCGCGGTCTGAAAAAGTGTTCTATCAAATGTCATCCTTTTTTATTCTTATTCTTATTTTTCCCGTTCAAATAGCGACTAACCGACCCTCTCTTATCCCAGCATCGTTCGTTCTGTCAGCTCATCCCCCGACACGACTCTGGCCTCCACCGCCGCCGCCGCCGCCTCGTCTCCTCTTCTGACTCGTCCACAAAGCACTGAGATCGAATCAGGCTTTAGTCCGTGAAGCGTGAACAAAGAAGAGCGTGAAAGCTTACGTTAAACACTCTCTTATCCCCAACAACCCGACGAACGTGACGTGATGCGAGGAGGAGGGAGTGTGTGTGTGTTTGAGGAGTATTGCATCTCTGGGTGAGGTGAGTGTGCATGCGGTGGGGGGGAGGGGGGAGATGGTGCAGTACCTACGTGGGTCTTGTGTTGTGTTGTGTTGTGTTGTGTTAGGTGTGGATGGTTAGATGGTGTTAGAAGTAATGGTGATTTCAGGTTTGTTATCTGACGGCTGTTTCTTCTGTCTCTCTCTCTCTCTCTCTCTCTCTCTCTCTCTCTCTCTCTCTCTCTCTCTCTCTCTCTCTCTCTCTCTCTTTTGTAGCCGGACACGACCACTATTTTCAGTTTTTTGTTTATTTTCTTTTTTTTTTCTTTTCTAAGCGTCTGTCTTTGGTCTCTCTCTCTCTCTCTCTCTCTCTCTCTCTCTCTCTCTCTCTCTCTCTCTCTCTCTCTCTCTCTCTCTCTCTCTCTCTCATTCTTATACTCAGCTTTCTTTGTGAATAAATCTGACTACAATTTTACCTTTTTTTTTTATTTAAAGCGTTTTCAGATCGTGTTCTATCTCTCCATCCTGATCTGTCGGTAATAAACTCAATAAAAGTGTTAAAAGAAGCTTCTCAACTTTAGCTTCATGAAATTTAATATTATAAGTTTGTAAAATTCAACTGGTGTTTACGTAGGTGTGTGAACGGGTTTCCTTTTATATTGTGTTTGATTTTGCGGCATATAACAATGGATTCTTGTTATTTAAGAGAGAAACTCATGCTTGTTTGTGGTTACTGTGAATGTTAGATAGTGTGTGTGTGTGTGTGTGTGTGTGTGTGTGTGTGTGTGTGTGTGTGTGTGTCTCGCTTGACAATATCTCCGAAATTGACCTGACCTCCGTTTTCTTTTCTCTTCTACGGTCTCTCTCTCTCTCTCTCTCTCTCTCTCTCTCTCTCTCTCTCTCTCTCTCTCTCTCTCTCTCTCTCTCTCTCTCTCTCTCTCTCTTGAACAGTAAAATAGCGGATATATTTTTTTTTCGTGTTTTTCTGGCCGATCTTCTGCACACAAAAAAGAGAAGAAATAAAAAAAAGAAAAAGAATGTGTCGTACGTCAGCCAAGTTTTTCTAAGTATGATGATGTTCGGTTCTCAAAAGCCTTAACGTCATGCCAGCGTCCCTCAGTGTTGATAATTCCTAGTTACCTGCCTGCACATCACTTTTGCCTCCACGTCTCTAATCTCGTATACACAGCCACAGACCTCTCGTGCACTGGAACAGGTTAGAGAGAGAGAGAGAGAGAGAGAGAGAGAGAGAGAGAGAGAGAGAGAGAGAGAGAGAGAGAGAGAAATGGACGACACGTGTTCCCTTTTTTTTTTTTTTTTGCAAAATTTGTGCAAGCAAAATTCGGAACTGTGCTGTATGACAAGATATTTTTAGTCCGGTGAAATTTTTGTCTTTGTCCAGTTTCTTTCTTTCTTTTTTTTCTTTTTTGTGCAAGGTTCAATGGCACTTTACATGCAGATGAAAATAGTACAATAAAAAGTGGTGATGCTGGTAGTAGTAGCAATAGCAGAGGTAGTTGTTGTAGTTGTAGTAGCAGCACTCTGTCCATTGAGTTGGAAGTGTTGGCTGCATTGACAAAAATAGTATACACCAAATTTCATAAGGAAGTCACATAAAAAATCTATTTGCTTCTTATTTTTTACTAGCAAAAAGAAAAACTGCGTGTACTTTTCCTATGCCATATGCCTTATTTTTATTTTTTTTAATTTATTTATTTTTATTTATTTGTTTTTTTGTGTGTGAAAACTGTGTCTCGTATTGAAGACAGTCCGTTGATCATCATCTGGGTTGCGCGCGGTGGGAGTGGCTCGTTGTGGTGCTTGTGGCGAAGTATTGGAACTGATATTTCTCGAGTTACTCAACCCTACTGAGGCTTTGTAGGTGAGAGTGTTTCAGTGGAGATATTGCCGAACTAAGTGGCAGCAGGAACAGCAAGACATAGGTGTGAGGCTAGCAGACGATGGCCGGCGGGCGGGAAGACAAACACAAGAGGTAAGAGGCTAATTATTCACTGTCTCATCCGTCTTCTTGGTTGTGGTATGTGCTAAAGAAAATCATGATATGTTTCCTTTGGTGTTCACTTTCCCAACAAGGTCTTGATGCTCGTAGAATCAGAGGATAATGGGGGCCGTGGGGCGGGGTCTTCCCTGACTCCCTCACTACGTCACGATGTAAATAAACAGGGGTGGCGATGTTAGGCCAGCCACTGTTCATTTGTACGAGCCTCCTCATCCTCCTCCCTTGCTTTCTTGCTTTCATATCTTGTAATTACAGAAAGCATAATTCAGGGTAAGCATGATAAGCATAGTTCTCTCTCTCTCTCTCTCTCTCTCTCTCCCCATTTACACGTGAACTCCAAAGTGTGCCTCTTTCCTCACTCGGAGCACATCTGAGCGATGTTCAGTTTCACGCCATGTGTTCTGAAGCATCTCACCTGTTACAAATCCTATTGCTTCAGTTGTCCTTGCTTTCAGAGGGGTGTGTGAAGGACAAAGTGTTCCGTACGTCGGTCGCCATCTTCGGACTTTGAAAGCAAGCACAACAGAAGCAATAGGATCCGTAACAGGCGAGTTGTTTCAGAACTCATGGCGTGAAATTGAATATTGTTCAGATGTGTTCCGAGCGAAGAAGGAGGCACCCGCTGAAATCCATTGAAATTCATGCTTGAACGAAAAAAAAATAAATAAAAATAAATAAATAAATAGAATAAATAAAAATAGTAAAGGCTGTGGGTGAGTCAGAAGCATTTATTGTACTTCGTATGTGCATTTTCAATAACGGTTCATAATCATGGAAAGATTATGCTCACACTGTTTTTCTGGCCACCATTGAAACTGTTGCCAAAAACACATTACTTGCATCCTAAAATACATTATATGCGGCTTATTCTTGTTTGAAATACATAATTTTTCAGGTTAGCAGAACTTAAAGTATATCTTAATCAAGGCGAGTTTTGCTTGAAATACTGTGACTGACAAGGAATGAAGGAACAGCTTATTGTTGGATAATATAATATATATATATATATATATATATATATATATATATATATATATATATATATATATATATATATATATATATATATATATATATATATATATATATATATATATATAATATATATATATATACAGCCGATGAAGAAAAGGAAACACACACACACACACAAACACACACACACAGGCTGTCTATTTGGTTCATGGTGCAGAAAATTTGTGGTTATGGTGGTTCCTCAGACAGACAGAGAGAGAGAGAGAGAGAGAGAGAGAGAGAGAGAGAGAGAGAGAGAGAGAGAGAGAGAGAGAGAGAGAGAGAGTTGAAAAATTTGTGATCCATCGTCCATTGTGATAAAAACAAATAATGGGTTAAAATCATCATTTCCATTACCTCCTTTCCTTCAGCATCATCACTCCCATGATCTTTACCCTTTCCACCACCACCACCACCACCACATCACCATCATCATCATCATCATCGTCATCATCATCATCATCATCATCATCATCATCACTTCCATTATTTGCTTCACTCCATCCTTATCACTTTCATTATTTGCTCTTCATCATAATCACCATTTACTTGCTTCACTTGAGCATCATCACTCGCATTTATCTTCACCCCATCAGCATCACCACCATTTCCATTCTCTCCTTCCCGTCAGTATCATCACTACCATTATTTCCCCCGTCAGCATATCTTCATCTCCTTTATCTCCTCGGTCTTCAGAAGCCTCATTACCCAGACACAGCTGCAGTTCTCTCTCTCTCTCTCTCTCTCTCTCTCTCTCTCTCTCTCTCTCTCTCTCTCTCTCTCTCTCTCTCTCTCTCTCTCTCTCTCTCTCTCTCTCTGTTATTTTAATCCTTTCCACCTTAATTCATTTACCCGAGTCATTGTTCTCATCCATTTTTCGAGCGGTAAGTGTATTCCTGCATCTCATTGCGTTCATTCTTCACATGTTTTACTTTTATTTTTGCTGGTTTCTTTCTTGCTTTTCCTTCTCTTCTCTTTTTTCTTTGTCGTTCCAGCTTCTCTCTCTCTCTCTCTCTCTCTCTCTCTCTCTCTCTCTCTCTCTCTCTCTCTCTCTCTCTCTCTCTCTCTCTCTCTCTCTCTCTCTCTCTCTCTCTCTCTTCCTCCTCTTCTCGAGCTTAGTGGTGCAGTTGTTGCTGTTCTCACGTTTAGTTCTGCGTCTCTTTGTCTGTCTGCCTTTTTCTTTGTCCGGCTGTCTGGCTTTGTAAATGCCTATCTGTCTGGCTGTCTGTTTGTCTGGGTGTTTTGTCTGTTTGGGTGACTGGCTGTGTGTTTGTCTGGCTGTCTGGCTTCCTATCTGGCAGCTTTTTTTATTTTATGTTTGTATGCCATATTTCTCTCTCTCTCTCTCTCTCTCTCTCTCTCTCTCTCTCTCTCTCTCTCTCTCTCTCTCTCTCTCTCTCTCTCTCTCTCCATCGTTGCATCACCGGCCTGTTAGCTCAGTTGGTTAGAGCGCCGTGCTAATAACGCGGATGTCGTGGGTTCGATCCCCATACGGGCCAAAATGAGTCCTGGATTTTTTTTTCCTTCTCTGTTGTCTCCTACAGGAAAGGTGGGTGGGGAGAGAGCCATATTGTATATATTCTCCCCTCCCACATGTAGTCGCAAGTGTACACTGCCTCCCCTCCCACACTGTAGTCGCAAGTGGATTAGTAGATACTTTCGTTAGATGTAGATCAACACGTCTCTCTCTCTCTCTCTCTCTCTCTCTCTCTCTCTCTCTCTCTCTCTCTCTCTCTCTCTCTCTCTCTCTCTCTCGCTCTCTCTCTCTCTCTCTCTCGCTCGTTTTATTGTGATGTATTACCATTTTTATGTATTTTATGTTTGGAAAAATTCAGTCAATAAACCGTAATAATGAATCTCTCTCTCTCTCTCTCTCTCTCTCTCTCTCTCTCTCTCTCTCTCTCTCTCTCTCTCTCTCTCTCTCTCTCCGCGCCCTCGGTCCAGACAACAAGGTTCTGGAAGACTCGAAATATAACAACGCAAACAAGTTTTTGTATGGAGGAGGTCGAGGCTCGGACGGCGACTTGATGGCTAGCCCGCTCTTTCCCTCCCTCCCTCCTTCCCTCCCTTCCTTCTTCCTCCCTCTTTCTTCCTTTATTTATTTCCCCTTAACCCACCACTGCATCCACGTTCCTTCTGCATCTCCTTCTTCGCCCACACAGAGGAAAGTTTGAGGGTCTGAGGGTGTGGTGCATGTGGGGAAGTGATTGTGTGTGCCTGTGGGCGGTGTGGCGTGACGTGTGTGCTGTGTGGTGGCTTTGTGGTGAAGCTGTGGTTGCGGTGACGGTGGGCGGTGCTCTCAGCCATATAAGGATATAGTTTGATTGGTATTGGTTATTGGGTTTGGCGTCGTGTGTGTGTGTGTGTGTGTGTGTGTGTGTGTGTGTGTGTGTGTGTGTGTGTTGGGAATTGGTGAATAAAGGGAGGGAGGGATAGAAAGTAAAACAAAATAAATAAAATAAAATAAAAACTCAGGAGAAACCTTCAAGGAATAAAGGAAGGAATAAACCAGGAAAATACGATTAAAGAAGCACGGAAGAAAGAGAGAAATATGAAAATAACTAAGACAGATGATGAAAGGAAGTAAGGAAGGACAGGGAAACAGATAAAAAAAAAAATCAAGGAGACAGTTGAAGAAAAATAGGAAGCAAGGATAAAGAAAAGGAACAGACGTGCATGTGAGTGTGAGTGTCTTTTTATTGTTGTTGTTGTTGTTGTTGTTGATGATGATAGTCGTGTACTAAAGGTTTATTCTGCCTTATGAAAGTCTTGAAGTGTATCTTACTGTTACTTTGACTTCTGTTCACAATGCGTGTAAACGAGGACTGATTGTGTAAAAGCGCTCTCGTTGTCTGTCAGCTTTCAGACCTACACTCTTCCAGACAAATGTCACCTGTGATCCTAATCCCCCGGTGGCTTTACGACCCACTACTCCCCGCCACACGCCAGACACGGGTCCTCAAGTAGCACACACTATTCTTCTTACAAACGAGGCTTTATTCTTACACTTGTCTCAATTTTCCCTTCACGCGTCTTTACGAACACTATTGCTTACAACCAGTATTTTGTGCATATTATTATCTGAATTTCTCCCTCATGGCCGTGTTTGGAGGCGTGTGTGCAGAGAGAAGTGAAGCAGTCATCAAGGGACCATTGTATGTCACACTGATTGATTGACTGATTGATTAATTGATTGATTTAATGCACCACAACGAGTCATATGGCGCCGTTTCGTCACAGGTCACACTTACGCCTAGTGATACTAAAGGTGCATTACGTTATTAAAGGTAACTTCCGGCAGTTTAATTAACCAGGTACGCTGCAGTAATGACAGATAATGCCGTTAATGTATTTACCTTTTGTGATTCACCAGCTCATTATTTAGTCCGGCGTCGTAATTAAGATGCAATGAATATGTTTACAATCCACTGGTACACGTAATCCGTCATTCAAATTCATTCATGGAAAAAATGCTACGTTGATTCTGTGTTGAATATTCCAGTTCTTTCGACCTCCATCTCTTCTCACCTGTATATTGGGTCACCCCCTTACCTGCCCAGCGTATATAGGCAGTCCAAGTCACCTTTCGTTCTTCCACTAAAGGCTTAGGTCACCTGTCACAGCCTTACATACAGTTGAAGGAGAGAAAGGTCACCGGGCAGGACAAGGTCACAGTCAAGATTTACCCGACCAGTTTTGAATTAATTTTTCTCCTTTCAAAACTCAAACATAAAGGTCATTTTGCTGACATGTATCGATATTGTTTTTTCTTGTGACTTTTTTTTTTTTCCTTCTTCTTTCTCCTCCTTGCTTGCCATTCACGGGAGGAAATTGTGGATGGCGCAGTGGAGGTGGAAGTGTAGCCGTGGCTGTGAGAAGTGTGTTAGTGTTGCGTTGCGTGTGTTGCGGCATTGTTGCGTGAGCTGGGTGTGGCTCCCTGTTTTGATAGTATTGTTTAAGCTTCCTGCAGTGAGTGTTGCTTGTGTGTTGCATGCGAGTTGTATTTTCCTTTTTTTTTTTTTAGGGTGGGGGTATTGAATGTGGCGGGGTTTAGTTTTCTGCTTCTTTTTTGGCAACTGTTCGTGTGTGTGTGTGTGTGTATGTGTGTGTGTGTGTGTGTGTGTGTGTGTGTTTGGAGAAATTTCTTTATACACACACGCCTACATAACACAGCGTACACCTGTACTTATTTTTGTCTTAATAGTAATTAATAATTAATAATAATAATAATAATAATAATAATAATAATAATAATAATAATAATAATAATAATAAAGAGAAAAAGACGAAAAGAAGAAGGATGACGGTAATGGTAACAGGCAAATAAAAGAATTTCTCTCTCTCTCTCTCTCTCTCTCTCTCTCTCTCTCTCTCTCTCTCTCTCTCTCTCTCTCTCTCTCTCTCTCTCTCTCTCTCTCTCTCTCTCCCCTCACTAACAATCATTCCTCGGTGTTCATGTCATTCATCTCCTTCATCACCCACTCTCCCCTCTCTCTCCCCTATCGCTCTCACTTTCCTTCTCTTTTCTTCTCCCTTCCTCTCCCACGCACCCTCTCCCCCTCCCTGTCGCGCCCCCTTCTCCCAATTAATACATCTGGCAGTCTTGGCGTCACACAAAAGAGGCTTCTGAGGGGAAACGTGTCCTTCGGGTGCTCACTGCTCAATCCTCAAAGCCGCCACCACCACCACCACCACCACCACCACTTTCCTTCTCCTCTTCTGAGTAAATTTACTATTTCTCCTCTTCCTATACTGCTACCACTACCTCTCCTTTTTCTTCTTCTTCTTCTTCTTCTCCACCTCCTCTGCTATGTCTTCTCCTCATCCACCTGCTCTACTCTAACTTCTCCACCTCCTTTACTGTAACTCCTCCTCCTCCTCATCCTCCACTCCTCTCTACTACTACTACTACTAATAATATTACTACTATTACTAATAATAATAATAATACCACTATTACTACTACTATTATTTCTACTACTGCTACTATTACTACTGTTTCTTCTTCTTCTTCTTCTTCTTCTTCTTCTTCTTCTTCTTCTTCTTCTTCTTCTTCTTCTTCATCTTCTTCTTCTTCTCTTCTCCTCCTCCTCCTCCTCCTCCTCCTTTCAAGCTCGCGTTGTGTATTTGATTCAATGTAACCGTGAAAATATAAACAATGAAATGCGTGAATCTCATTTTCCGTAAGACTCCTCCTCCTCCTCCTCCTCCTCCTCCTCCTCCTTCTTTCAAGTTCGCGTTGTGTATTTGATTCAATGTAACCGTGAAAATATGGACAATGAAATACGTGAATCTCATTTTCCTTAAGAGAGAGAGAGAGAGAGAGAGAGAGAGAGAGAGAGAGAGAGAGAGAGAGAGAGAGAGAGAGCACGTAGTTGGTTAGTGAGGTAATGTATCCGTAAATAATCTTTCGAGGTGACCCACTGAACTGCACTGACGTCTCTGGTAAAGTGTCGGTTTCTTGTTCCCTGGACACGGCCTAGTGTGTGTGTGTGTGTGTGTGTGTGTGTGTGTGTGTGTGTGTGTGTAGCCAAGTAACCTTTAGCCATATATTTCCACCGCCCTCCTTCCTCCTTCTCCTCCCTCCCCTCCCTCTTCCTCCTCCTCCTCCCCAACAAGACACTGTGACCTGATTACCCAGAGTGCCGCCCCACTGCCCTCACTTCCCCCTCACTTCCCCCTCACCTTCCCTCACTTTAGTTCCAGGTCGCTGCCCCCCGCACTGACCCTTCGCGCCACCTCCCCAGGACCCCCTCAGACACCTACGGGAGGGAACAAACCCGCCTCTGTTTGCTGCTTCACGCTCAGCCGTCGCCCGTCGCCCGCGTGTCGCTCACTGACCACAGATCGCGTAGGAATTCTTCCCCTCCCGGCTCGTTCATCAATGCCTGCACACTCCGCCGCGTCGCCCCTTCCCGCCCCTTCCTTTCCCTCCACACGACACCCCTCGTCTCTCCATTTATAATTGTCTGCTACATGCTTCTTTCATTTACCGTCTCATTTTTTTTCTCTCTCTCCGGTAAGATGTGTGTGTGTGTGTGTGTGTGTGTGTGTGTGTGTGTGTGTGTATACAGAGTGAGAAAAACGCATAAGCTCAGAAAGGGACAGAAAGACAGACAGAAAAACCAGACATGGCCAGACAATACAGACGGACCAGACCAGACAGACAGACAGACAGACAGGTAGGCAGGCAGACTGAGAGGAGAGTGAGGATATACAAGTTTCGTAAATGCATTTGATAAATCCTGCATCCCTTCTTTTTGTGTACGTATTTCCCCTTAACAGCCTCCAATTCGGGCGTGCAGTGTACCATTAGGGCCGCGGCGTGCCTCCACACATCACACACTTCTTGCATCCGTGTTGTTTCCGCTTCGCTGAGTCTTTCCCGAGCCTCGTCCTTGCCATTTCGCTTCTCTTGTGTGTGTGTGTGTGTGTATGTGTGTGTGTGTGTGTGTGTGTGTGTGTGTGTGTGTGTGTGTGGCGCTGCTTTGCCCTTGACCACCCCTCTGCGCCTCTGCCTCCGCCCTTGCAATTCACGCATCCTGATGTATGCCCACGTACACACAGTAAGCAAGTTTATTGACCACTGTTCAACTGATACACAAACTCTTGAAATACACCCTATGTTATGTTATTTTCAATTAAGTTAAATTTCTTTATTGTCATAAGCATACATATCATATATAAATTATATGCATTACAAATACGCATGTGAATTGTTTGCCTGACAATGAGAGCTGATACCTTATGGTACAATTTGCCCTCCTCTTTTAGATATTTACTCAATTTATAATATGAGGGCTAATTTATTTCACATGATTTTTTAAGGCTATGCTACCTCCAATCGTATTATTCTACAAGAAAATATATCTTATATCATTTTTACAAGTTACTTAATTTTCTCATGATTTTATACTTGTATGTTTTTACTGTAAAGCTTTATATTTTTATAGTCAATAAATATTTATCAATATGTTAATAAAGAACATTGATGATCAACCTTCTCTGCCAACTCATACCATGCGTATCATCACTGTCCTGCCTTGTGGCAGACGGAAGATTGCGTCTGTGTGTTAGGGTAAGAGTGGATGTCTTCACTTGTGGCGAACATGTCTCTTAGTGCTCGCGTAACCATCTATTTTGCATATTTATACATTGATTTTGCAACACAATAAATAAAAATTTGAGAAAATGGTAGTATTTTAGGCTTTTTGTGTGTGTGTGAGTGGGGCAGAATGATTCCTGGGTCTTGCTGATGTAATAGCCCACACTGATCTCTTTAGTAATTTTAAAACGTTGTTTATAATATTCATATGTTGCTCCCTAAACTTCCACACCTTAGGTAATACGTGGATATATAAAACTATTGTATAGGGTTATCGGAATTGTAGTGTTTAAAAATTTCCTGACTACACAAGATCCCAATATTTTTTCCTATTTTGTTTTCATGTAGTTATTACTCGTATTTTATGACCAAGACAAACTATTATCAATTACTGCTCCTAAAAATTTGTTAATTCAACATTTTTTAGCTTAATCTTGTCAATATAAGCATTAATTGAATGTGTTTTACTAGCTTTACCTCTACAGTATCGTTAAAGATCGTGTACGTTGTGAGTTTTTGAGATATTCCATTAGAATTTATTTACATGAATCCAATCCATCAGCTTCATCAACTCAGGATTAATTAGTGTAACCCTTTTATCAATATTTGAACATGTAAGAAATAAATTAGTGTCATCTGTAAAAAGTATTGGTAACAATGTCGCTGAAATATTAACAACACCATTTATATATATCACTTCCACACATGAAAAATCTTAAAACAATTATGGTTCAAATTATCAACATAGCATAAAACAATACCCCTTACAATTTCGTACACACACACACACACACACACACACACACACACACACACACACACACACACAGGAAATTAGATCCGTGATTACCCTTCGTGGGGCGGGTCTTCCCAGCGCTTAGTGACCTCATGGGATGCGACTAAGACCGACCATTTCACCAGAGGCCTCATCCCCCCTATAGACCTTCTTCCCTCCCTCACCTCCTGCCTCTCCTCCAGCCTCTCCTCCAGCCCTCACCCCTCCCTGGCCACCCATATCACGGAGTCTACAGGGACCACTGAGGGACCGCCAAGGGACTACCAATTAAATAAGGAGTTTTCCCTCTAGTTTCTCCCTTTGATTAGTGTCAGGTGTGTGGGATGAGGGTTACCTGTCCGTCTGTCTGTCTGTCTGTCTGACTTTCTGGGTGGCTCTCACTCAGATGTATGGATAAATGTCTGCTTACCTAAACATATTTACCTTCTTTTTTTTCTTCACTTGTTTCCTTGCGCCTGTGTGTGGTTTCGTTGATTTCCTAAAAGATCAATTTTTTTTTTCCGTTTGGTTCGTTTCCTCTTCCTTTTTTATTCACTTTTTACCTCGTATTCTTTCTTTTTTTCTTTTTTTTTCCTTGTACAGTACTCTTCATCCTTTTCCCTCCCGTTCCTTTTTATAGTCATTCTTTTCTTCTATTTTTTTTTCATTAACTTCCTCTTTTTTTTCCTTTTCTATCTTTCTCACGTTCATTCCTCTTAAAGTGTTTATCATCTCTTCTTTGTTTTTCCTCCTTTCTTTCTGAAATTCCTCCGTCGTCCTTTTCCTTTCTTTAGCTTTTCCACCATTTCTTCCTTCTTATTTTTTACCCACATGTTCTTTCCTTTTCTTTTTTCTTATTTATTTTAACCTGTTTATTCTCTCCATTTTTTTTTCTTTCTCATATTCCTTCCTCCTCTTCCTGTATTCATTCCATCTTGTATATTTACTCTTGTCTTTTTTTTTTTTTTATATATATCTGTCTTTCACATTTCTGTCCTTTCTTATTCCTTAGTTGCTGGTTTTTTTTTTCCTCCTTGTCTTTATAATATTTTTTTTTTATCTCTTACGTTTGATATTAATTTACCTTTCCTCTTGTATTTGTTTTTTTTTTTTCGTTCTCTCTCTTCCTCCTCCTCCTTCTCCTCCTCCTCCTCCTCCTCCTCCTCCTCCTCCTCCTCCTCTTCAACGAAGCTCTTAAATTTGTAATTGAGGGTGTTGGAGTTCAGTGGGCCAACTTACCTGGGAGTTGATTTACTTGAAGGCTAAAGTTGGATAACCCCCGAGCGATCAAAGTTGGTTCTATAATCTCTTTTTTTTTTTTTTTTTTTTACGTTCTTTCTTATTTTGCCTTTCTGGGAGCGAGGAAATAAATGGTATGAATGGTGCTTTATTTTGAGGAAAGTGAAGAGAAAGAGAGAGAGAAAGAGAGAGAGGAGAGAGAGAGAGAGAGAGAGAGAGGAGAGAGAGAGAGAGAGAGAGAGAGAGAGAGAGAGAGAGAAAGAGAGAGAGAGAGAATTACATACAGTCTTTTCAAGCAATTTTTATTTGAAGTGTATGTGCGAAAACACACACACACACACACACACACACACACACACACACACACACACACACACACACACACACACACACACACACACACACACACACACACACACACACACACACCATAAATTGACTATTGCCTTTTTATCAAGTCCTCCCTCCCTTGGCCACTGGTTTTGGCGGGAGCACATGTGACTCTCTCTCTCTCTCTCTCTCTCTCTCTCTCTCTCTCTCTCTCCTCTCTCTCTCTCTCTCTCTCTCTCTCTCTCTCTCTCTCTCTCTCAGCCTGCGATTTCCTCAGCTAAATGTCTTATTTGCTGACCTGCGAGGCGTGCACTGCTAGCTGCTCGTGTTCCCTTTTCCTTTGGTCCCTTCCAAGGCTTCTCAGCGCTGAAACACTTCTTACTGCACCTCCACTACTTTCAAAAGGCTCTGGTTGAAGTTATACAGGCTTCTAAGGATGTTTTTACGGTTCTGGTGACGGAGTAACAAGATTTCTACTTTATTAACAGGAGAAGCACTCTTAAGAACCACGCTACTCATCTCTGTGGCCTTTGAAAATAGTCTTGGTGAGAGCAAAGCGTTTCAGAATACCGGCCTCTCAGACTGGCCGTGAGGAAGTTTAAGGACCTCACGTCTTGGTGGGAATTACAAGGGAAGGTCCACCGCCTACCGCCTGCCATATGCCGTGGGTCTCTTGGTGGTCAGGTGAAAAATGACGGGATGGAGTAGTGATTGAGATGGTAATGAAAGGGATTGAGAGGAATTGAAGTGGCACGATGCACGCTCTCTGGGAAAGGAAATATATTGAGGTTATATATAATTAATGATTTGTTAAGGGAAGAGAAAAGGGGATTATTAGGCATTATCATTAATTATGCTAGATGTGAGTTTAATATCGCACGAGTGGTTCGTTACGCGTTGTAGTGAT
>NC_087154.1:32874526-32882026 GCF_035594125.1 Scylla paramamosain
ATAGATAGATTGATAGGTAGATAGATAGATAGATAGATATAGATAGATAAACGAAACATTAACAGAAATGCAAGTATACAGTACATAAACCTCATATAACCGAGATAAAAAAAAATGGTCATAATTCTAAAAGAGGATAATTAATTTGAAAACCATGATAAGAGAACAAAATAGATGAGGAGAGCGAGAGAGAGAGAGAGAGAGAGAGAGAGAGAGAGAGAGAGAGAGAGAGAGAGAGAGAGAGAGAGAGAGAGAGGAGAGAGAGAGAGTGTGTCTATCTGTGTGTGTGTGTGTGTGTGTGTGTGTGTGTATGTGTGTGTACCACGAATGTTGATAGGAAGGGATGAGAGGATGAGGGGAGAAGGGGCCACTGTCGAGAGGGGGATTAAGGGGAGGGAAGAGGAGAGGAAGGGAAGGGAGAGGAAGAGGGGAGTGGCAGGGGAAAGTCCCGCATATAGGTCCCTGAAAAAGAAAAAAAAAAAAAAAAAAGGAAGATAAAACAGTGGATATACATTGAGCCCCGTTATACACCACCTCGTAAAACAGGTCACTATGCTGGCCTGTAATTCTGGACCAAATATTTCATGATACCATCGCGTCCCTTTTCATTTACAATTTTGGTCCACATTTTTTTTTTTTTTTTTTTTTTGGAGGGGGGAGGGCGGTGGGACGAGTTTTGCTTCATCATATTAATTTTTGATCCAATATACACTAATGCACTTTTTTTTTCAGCTGGTGGAGTGTGAGTATTATGTAATAGGTAATTTCAGTTGCTTTGGTATTTGAGTTTTTTTTTTATTCAATAGCTGTTAATCAGTCAGTTACTTTTGTAGGTGATTAGGTTATTTTAGTGAGTTGAGCACATAATTTTCCTTACCGTCGTTAATCAGCCATTCAGTTAATTAATGAGCAGGTTATGTATCATTTTAACTAACTGAGCTCATACTTTTCAAGTCCTCGTTAATCAGTCAATAAGTTAATGAGTTAGGTTCTTTTTTTTTTTTGCTAGATGAATATATGAATCTCCTATTCCTTGTTACTCTCACTTATGCAAATTATTAAATTGTATCCCTTTGCAAAATTAAGCATATGACTCGTGCATAAAATTTATAATCCTTGCTATATTTGCTGGGTCTACTTTTGTGTATCATCTATTCCTTTCCTCACTTAAACCACACATGACATCGTTTCTTAACACGCAAGACTCAAATAGCAGGACGTAATCAGTGAAACCCGCGGCAGTTGCGTTGTCGAGTTTGGCGGTAGAGGTTAGGCATCACTTAAGCTACTATGTGATTTCCCGCCTCGTGCTCCTCTGACGCTTCATTATCTCTTTTTGCCGACATCCTTAAAACAGTCATTATATATTAACCTCACGGCTCCGCGTTGCTCCTTCTCGCACCGTCATGAACCGCCATGTGTAGCTACAGAGGAGAGGAGGCGGCGCTGTGGGGCTCTGCATTTACACCTCATTATAGAGCCGCGAGGTGCTCCGTATAATGATATTGCATAATGAAAGCGGCTGCGATTAACTGAGGCCCAGAGGAGCTCAGTCCTTATCTTCAAGTAATTACCGAGAGGGTGCGTTGCTCCCCTGAGACGCTGGTAGACTATAGGAGAAGGAAAGGAGGAGAAGGAGGACGAGGAGGAGGAGGAGAGGCATTGCAGGAAGAGTAAGACAAGGAGGCTAAAAGTTGCAAAGGAGAGAGAGAGATGCAGGCAGACAGATTGTTAGTACAGAGACACAGAAACATAGAAAAAGAGGCGACTGAGAAGCAGAGAGAGACAAAGATAAATAGAAATAGTACGACGAGGAGGATAAAGTTGTGAGAAGGGCAGATGCAGGCACAAAAGAAGAAAAAAGGCAAAAATAAGAAAAGAGGAAACAAAGGGGCAATGAGAGAATGTAGCAACAGTATAACAAATTATGAAAAAAATGACAAGAAAGAGAAATGCAAGCAGATTAGTACAGAAACACAGACAAAGAAGACAAAGAGAGAAAAAAAGTATCAGAGAAAGAAACAGAAACAACATAGAAACAGTAAGATGAGCAGCATCTGAAGATAAAAGGTTGCGAGAGAATAATAAAGATGCACACAAACAAAGTTGCAGAGAGAGTGACAGGGAGAAAAAAATAATAAAAAGAATGAAGGAACAGACGGAGACAAAAACAGAAAGAGGCACAGATACAACGATACTGAGACAGACAAACAGAAAGATAGATAAATGCGGACAGACAGAAAGAAGTGACATGCAAAGGAGCAAACAAAAGCAAACAAAAGGAGGTGACAGATATGAACACAAGAAGAAACAAAGACAAAAAAGAAGAAGAAAGACACAAAGCTACGACAGAGAAGTAGTACAAAGGAAAGAACAGAGACGAAACAAACAGAAAGGAACAGACAAATATAATTCAACACAAAATAGAGAAGAAAATTAATGAACAAGTAAATGCGTCTGGTGTAAGGGGAAAAATATATATATACACAATTACTACAAACTTGTAATGCACTTTATGGGAGACAGAATCCGTACATTTTATCGAATTAAAAAAGGGGAAAGACTACACTACATTTTTACTATATATAAATGCAACGCGCTCTATTTTTAACAGAACATAAACAGGAAACCATAATCTGATATAATGAGTGACAAAAATAAAGACACAAGAAAAGGCCATTAACCTCAATAAGCTAAAAATATATAAAAGGCGACAGTGAAGTAAAGGAAATAATATGTTGCAGAGAAAAATAAAGAAAAAGTGAATTTGAGAACTGACACTTGCAGAAAGAAATATAAAAGGTACTAAATGGAAATGAGGATGAAGACTGCAATATTACCCGCCAGGAGGAGGAGGAGGAGGAGATGGTGATTGTAGTAGTGGTGGTGGTGGTGGTGGTGGTGGCGGTGGTGGTGGTGGTGGTGGTGGCGGTGGTGGTGGTTGGGAAAATTGAGGTTTCTAGCAAATGAGGACGATGAGAGACAGGGAGAGAGAGAGAGAGAGAGAGAGAGAGAGAGAGAGAGAGAGAGAGAGAGAGAGAGAGAGAGAGAGAGAGAGAGAGAGAGAGAGAGAGAGAGAGAGAGAGAGAGAGAGGTGAAAGGGAGATGAAGATGTTAAGGGAAAAAGAAAGATGACTGGCGGAACACACACACACACACACACACACACACACACACACACACACACACACACACACACACACACACACACACACTATCAGAGGGATAGAAAGAATGACAGGGAAAGAGGAGAAACAATGGAAGGAAGGGGAAAACAAGACAGCTCTGGATAAATGAGAGGCGAGGGAGACGTGGAATAAGAGAAAGAGAAAGAGAAGGGAAGACGCGGGAATGGAAGTAGCAAGGAGAGAGAGAGAGAGAGAGAGAGAGAGAGAGAGAGAGAGAGAGAGAGAGAGAGAGAGAGAGAGAGAGAGAGAGAGAAACCCGAGGAACGAAAGTTAATTAAAAAGAAGCAATGTAATGAAGGAGAGAGAGAGAGAGAGAGAGAGAGAGAGAGAGAGAGAGAGAGAGAGAGAGAGAGAGAGAGAGAGAGAGAGAACCTGATCCTTCCTGCACATTTAAAAGGAAGACTGTGAAGTTATCAAAAGAAATAAAAAAAAAATACAAGATAGATGGATCAACTGACAAAGATAGCATGACACGTGGGCATCTATACGAGATAACAAAGCTTTTAATTGGCAGCAAAAAAGACGAGCGCTAAGATAAGCAACATCTGATGAGAAAGGTAATAGTTGGCAAAAAAAGATGATGAGGCGAAGGAGGACAAGAATGAACACAAGGACAAGAGTGAGGAAGAAGATGAAAGATATATCATTTAAGAAGACAAGGAGAGGAGGAGGAGGATGAGGAAGGACGGGGAAAGAGAATACGTATCACAGAAAGAAAATAAAAATAATGATTGCAAAAAAGCAGACGGAGGAGAAGGAAAATAAACAATCTGGAAAAAAAGATGAAAGAGGGGTAAAAAAAAGAAGCGAAAGAGATGATGAAGACAAAACAGAGAGAGGAAGAAAAGAATACAGAGGAAGAGGAAAAAATGAGAGACAGAAAAAAAAATAGGATGAAGACCTGTAAGAGGAGGAAAAAGTAGTGAAGGAGATAAAAGAGAAGGAGGAAGAAGAGGAGAGAAGAATAACAAGCACAGAGGAAAGAGAAAAAGAAAAAGAAGAAAAGAAGGGGAAGAAGATGAAGAGAGGATCAGAAAGTCAAACATGAAGAGGCGGAAAGATAATAAAAGACAGAAGAAAAAGAGAAGAAGAAGGAGAAGGAAAACTAAAGAATACAGGGAAAAAACAAACATTACCAAGCATACTTACCCTTACGAGGTCATTTGTGCCAAGCTACACCACGTAATCTGAAGTAATAAAGATAGGATAGTAAAAACGAAGACTCCTTGCCACCCACCAGGGAAGAAGAGCAGGAGAAAGAGTCCAGGCAATAGTCCAGTGATAAAATATACCGTAACTTTGATTTTAAAAGCCACACAGCTGCCAACTGAAGCTTGTCGAGGGAGTTGGCTAGGCGTCGGAGCATTTGTGTCTGGAGGCAGGAAGGAAAAACAAGATATACAGCACGAGGCGAGGGGAAATTAAGATAATAACACATGAACTTTAATGACCAAACGTTTAAGACCGGTTAATTAGGTATAATTCTGATAACAATAGTCAGTGGAGGATATTAATGTCATGGAAAATTATTGAGATGAAAAAAAAAATAACGAGGAAGGTAACAGTTCAGAAAAGGAAGGTGCGCAAAATTGACACTAACAGCTCCTTATTATACACACGAATCAAACCGGAAAGTTAATTGATTCGAAGCTAATGTGTCATGCAATTAATGAAGGAAGAATGAAGGGAGAGAAAGAGGAGAAGCAGCAATAATAGATGAAAAAGGATAAGGAGAAGGAGGAGGAGGAGGCGGAGGAGGAGGAGGAGGAGGAGGAGGAGGAGGAGGAGGAGAAAGAAAATTATTACACACAAGAATCAAACCACAAAATTCATTTATTCGAAACAAATGTGTGATGCAACTAGAAGGAAAATAATAAAATAAAACAAGGAGGAGGGAAGCCGCACCCACAGGAGAAGAAAGAAGAGGGGGAAGAAGAAGAAAATGAAGATCGCTAGAGAAAATTAACAGTAAGAGAAAAGTAATAATAGAGAATTCAAGAAGATTAGTGAATGCAAAAAATAAATAAATAATAGAGAAAAGATAACTAAACTAAAATTAACTTACATACAAGTGAATCTAAAATGTGAACCAGGAAATTTGTGAACGAGTTAGAAAATAAGACGATAATAAGAAGGAAGAAAACAGATAACACAAGGAAAATAGCAGTAGAAAGAAAACAAAACATGGAAAAAAAAGGAAAAAATAAACGATACTAACTTTGTAAAACGATTATAATACTCTTACTATAAAATACTGAAAAAGAGAGTAAAACATTCAGATGCGCAATAAATTGTACGCATATGTAACAAAAAATCCCTCACAATTAAATGATGCTGAGATTACTGAATCCTTATGCTCTAAC
Source organism: Scylla paramamosain (assembly GCF_035594125.1). Classification (NCBI taxonomy): domain Eukaryota; kingdom Metazoa; phylum Arthropoda; class Malacostraca; order Decapoda; family Portunidae; genus Scylla; species Scylla paramamosain. The sequence continues at coordinate 32,880,078 of NC_087154.1, forward strand.
TAAAAAAAAAAAAAAAGAGCAAAACTTTCAGAATATATGCAAGAAAATGTATATCCATTAAGAAATCTCACAATAACGAGTAGACGATACTGAGTGAAATGTATATAATATAGCAAATTCACCAACAACTAAACGATACCAACACAAAAAAACACATAAGTGCACTCCAACCGTAAAACAGATAAAGAATGAAACTTTAAGAATATGTGCAATGAAATGTATATATCTGTAACAAAAACCCACCCACAAATGCAATAATACGAGATCATTGGCCGCAGATTTCCGCAAGCGTAGCGCCATCCCCCGCCGCTCCGCTGGGACCTCTTCGAGACATATATGAGAATAGGAAATGAGAGTCGTATGCAAATTCCCCGCCATTAGGCACATGGCAAGCAGAAACAACAGGACGCATTATTTACGTGGTCGATTGCAACGGTTGTCCGGGCGACGGTGGTGGTGGTGATGGTGGTTGTGGTGGTGGTGATGGTGGTAGGATAGTTGCAGTGGTGGTTGATGTGTTATAGTTGTAGTAGTGGTGATAGTGGTAGTAGCAGTAGTAGTAGCAGTAATAAGAGGAGGAGGAGGAGGAGGAGGATTACTACTATATTACCATCACCACTACCACTACTACTACTACTACTACTACTACTACTACTACTACTACTTCCACCACCACCACCACCACCACCACCATCAACACCATAACTACTGCGAAAGCGTGGGAACAGTTACAGTAGCACTCATAACTAAAAACAGACGTAACGCCAATTATGTGGTAGCACAATACGAGTAATGCTAATGGGAGAGAAAAAATGTTGGTTCTCGCATATACATAAGCTTTGTAATAGTAGTAACAGTGATGGTGGTAGTGCAAATACTCAGCTGCAGCGGTGGTGGTGGTGGTGGTGGTGATAGTAATAGTGGTAGTAGAGGAGGAGAAACGTGCGGGTGGTGTGGATAGAGAAGCGCCAGTGCTGTTGATGGTTATGGGGGTGCTGTGGTGGTAGTGGTGGTGGTGGAAGGCTCCTGGATTAACTGGTGACGGTAATGGTGTGGGCGGCGGTGTCAGCTTGCGGGAAAGGGGAAGAGCGAACGAGGGAGAAAGGCAAAGATGAAAAAGGGAATCACACGACGAAGTAATGAAACTAGCGAGAGAGAGAGAGAGAGAGAGAGAGAGAGAGAGAGAGAGAGAGAGAGAGAGAGAGAGAGATCCAGACACTAAGATTCATCGATATAAAAATACGCTACCTTAAAAAAAAAAAAAAAAAAAAAGTCATCAGGTAAAGTTGTAATACATTTTCAGGAAGAGAACAAAGAAAAAGTGACATTACACACGTACATGCGTCGGTAAGCTATCTGGACGGGCGTAGCTTTATGGAGGCCACCTGTCTTAATACACGGGAAGGGAAGGATCTATGCTTGATAGAGAAATACACGTTTTGGGGAAGTAAATCTGGCTACCCTAGATGACAGGAATCACCACCACCACCACCACCACCACCACCACAACAACAACAACTGCTACTGAAAGACTCTACCAATGACCCCCTCTCTTTCCGCTCTTTCTCTCTTCCCTCTGTGTTTCCCTTCCCTCCGTGGGGCTCTTGGTGCAAACACACGGGAAGCAGCAATCTTCATTATAGCCTTGGTCTCTAAATCCTCCTGTCTTCCCGAATCCCAGTGTTCCTCTTCATTCGGCCTCTTGATTCCCGAGGTGCGCGCGGGTACATAAGGGAGGAAACGAAGGAAGGGTGAGAAGAGACAGAGTTTTTCGGATGGTACATGTGTGTGTGTGTGTGTGTGTGTGTGTGTGTGTTTATGTGTGTGTGTGTGTGTCTGTCTGTGGTTGCTCTCTCTCTCTCTCTCTCTCTCTCTCTCTCTCTCTCTCTCTCTCTCTCTCTCTCTCTCTCTCTCTCTCTCTCTCTCGTCATTACTGTGAGAGGTGAAGG